>NC_136006.1:3937314-3997314 GCF_048128805.1 Centroberyx gerrardi | reverse complement strand
CTGTGTTTTTTTTTTTTATGCCGACCCAAATCTCCACAATCCAAAAAAAAAGTCCAGATAAAGTCGGTGGTATTTGGTGGGATGAGGTGATCCGTTATTACGGCCTCCCCTCCGTCCCGCGCCCGCAGCCTCCGGGCCGAAGCGGGCTTGTGTGTGATTGGAAGGAGCTGAAGTGTTCGAGGAGGGTTCGTTCCCCGCTGCCTCACAAGTGTGGACGCACAACTCAACTTCAATTATTTTTCCCAGCTCCGCTCCGGGCAAACTACCTCGAATTCTTGCAGGGCGATATTCATTCCGTTCATCCGGATTTTCGCTTTTGCCAAATGTTTGTCTTTGGAGGTCTGTGAGAAAGTATGTGTTGAATGACAGCTGTTGTTAATGCAGCGCTCGTTCTTCTTCTGCAAAGATTTATCTGCAGTTTAGGATTATACCTCACTCCTTTGTACCTTGGGGTTGCTGTAATTTAGTTTGAGGCACATTTAGGGAGAAACATAATGAAAAAACTTATTGAAAACATATTCAGTTGCTGTTGTGGAAAACACCTGTTGATCATTAAACTGGCACTACTGTTTCTCAAAGAACAGCAAGGCAACCATACTCATTTTAATCCATCTGTCAATCTGAATCCCTAAGAAAGGCAACATTGCCTGTCATCGTTGCCTCAAAATGTTGCTCTTGTACCTTCAGTTTCAGATGTTATATGAGACTGTGTCTTAGATGGAAGTAAAGCATAAACATGGAATTCCTCCAAGACAGACACATTGCCTGTTTACTGAAGTATTTACATCGCTGTAAATATTTATCTACTTACTTGACACGAGCCATACGTTGTTTATGTGATGACATGAGATCATCTGACCTGGACTAATAACTATTTGACTTAATGTTCATTTCACTGTTGACTTATCTGTCATACAGTGTATGGTGCTACACTGTAAGAGTCATGTGCCACAGTGCTGTAACACGGCCCTGTTATCTGCCAGTGTGTGTGTGTGTGTGTGTGTGTGTGTGTGTGTCTCATTCTTTCTCTCTTTTATTCTTTCTCTCGCTCTATCGCTCTCTCTGTCTCCCTTTTTTCTCTCTCTGCAGCGAAGGAGAAACTCCACACATGCTCTCATTTGTTTTTGTGCTTATTATTCTAACAATCTGTGACTGTGTACACATTTACACACGTTTGTTTCTTATGGACATAGAGATGTAAACGTGCTGATAAAATTTGGGTGTATGAGCACCGAGGTATGTGTGTGTGTGTGTGTGTGTGTGTGTGTGTGTGGCTCAGTGTGTACAGTAGGAAGTCAGGTGGCGTCACGTGAGGCGACCAGCAGACTGGACAGACTCAGAGGAATGCTGTTTTTATGTAGAGCGAGACCGACAGCTCTTTGTTCAAAATGTGTGAACTGCTATTACTATTACTACTATTACTATTACTATTACTATTACTACTATTACAATTACTATTACTACTATTATATAGTACTATCACCCTGAGACTATTGATATTAGCACTGTATTAGTAAATATAATTAGATGAAATAAGATGAAAACATATCTGAAAAGGTAACTGAATACTGCAGAGAAAAGTATAGAACATAACCATAAAGACAGAATATAAACAATTATATATTATATACAGTATAAACATAGGCAAGCATGTGTAAGTATGCATGGATTTACTTACAGTTGCTACTTAAAGATGTTAATTACAGTATTGATTAATAATCATGTATTATTAGGCTACTGCAGGGTTTTCTAAACGATTCCCTGTGGGAGTGTAGTGTAGAGGAAGCATGTAAAAACTGTGAGTTGTATTATGGCTACGTCTATTTTGAGGTGTTTTGCATTCCTTCGGGCATGTGTGTATTTCTATATTTCTGCGATGTGATCTGCTGTTCATGTAAATCAGAACTGAAATTTCAAATGATGAATTACACTTTGCTAAACTGCTATGACTTTCAGGAACATGGAACTCTACCTGTGTTGATCTTGCAATATAAACTGTTATATGAGCTTTATTGTGTTTGCCACAGTCCTCTACTGTTGGCTGTACAGGGGCAGTTGGGTTAGTGCCTTGCTCAAGAGCGCTAGACAGTGGTAATATTTTAGTGCTATTCCCAGAAGCAGGTCTGGGGGATTCAAACTTGCAACCTTCCAGCCACCAGCCTGCTTCTCTAACCTTTTAGACCGCTTATGAAGCATCTTGTATTATCAACAGGGAATTAGTCCAACTGACTACCACTGCTGTGCTAAAGAATGAGTCATTTTTCAGAGTGTGAGGATGACTACATACCAGTATGATGATCCTTAATTGTACTAAGAGATGATCCTCAATTTATGTTAGCCTATATTTACATTTTACATTCCAGAGCGACTTCCAATGTAGATTACTTACCTCAATTACTAACATTACAAACAACCAACAATAAGTAATACAAGAGTTAGAGCCACAGCAGCCAGACAGTCACCCACCCTCTGGCAGCCATGTTGGAGGTCCTAAACTCTTGGGCAAACTGGCTGTGAACAACTGATTAGGCGACGTTTCTAAACACAACTTGGCCGCCTCATCTGATTGAATAGACATGATTCATTTATATGACTAGCAACTGATAATTTTGCCATTGATATTTTGTTTTTTTGTGTTTTTGTATGTCATGTGAGCTAACCATATAGTATCTGGTCAGCTAACATCACTGTCTTGTTGTTAACACACCTGATTAGCACACTAGCTAACGTATCTAGTAGCAGCTAGCGTTAGCATGTTCACATTAACATCAGTGTGTTTGCCGGCTAGTTAGCTAGCTAACAGTTTGTTCAGGTTAACTGAGCTGACTCTTCTCAAGCTACAACTCAGAGTGTTTTGGAGTAGAGACTAGGGCTAAAGACAAGACAGTTTACTGTGTCACAGTAACCAAATCCACCTTATCACACTATTCACTTTTACTGAGAACGTTACTGAATGGATCTACAGCCACACCACAACAAGCTGACTCAGCTGCTCTCTGCTTCTAGCTGCTTGTTGTATATTTAGACTTTATTTGCGTGCGGCTGATGGGAGATTTGTGATGCAACTGCAAAGCCTCTATAAATGAGACAAAATGTTCTTCTAACTGGGGTAGAAATGATTTTCTAAAAATAACTTAAAAACAGGAACATATTAGAGCAGGTAGAGGGGGGAGGGGGTGACTCAGAGGTCAGTGTGTGGGGAATGAGGCCTGTTTGTGTTCACCACAGTGCCAGCAATACGAACAGGCCTGTGTCTGATGCTATAAAAGTTATACAGCCATAAACACACATGCACACACACACACACACACACACACACACAGTGAGTCGGGGGCCCAGGACGCCATAGGAGTTCAGTGTGTTATTAAAGTCATCTCTGGAGTCTTCCAGGTATATTATTACTGCCCACAACTCACAACAAATCAGCCATACTGATGCTGTATATGTATTTAGACATGTATGGTGCCTGTATATATATTCAGCCTTGATGTACAGAATGTGTGTGTGTGTGTGTGTGTGTGTGTGTGTGTGTGTGTGTGTTTTAGGGGGGTCTTGTCATATGAAGGTATTTGATTGTTCTCACGTGACTGATTTAACGCATGTACAGGAGTGTGTATCTATGTGTGTGTGTGTGTGTGTGTGTGTGTGTGTGTGAGTGTGTGTGAAGTCCTTAGAAATTCCTTGGAGGATTTGCTGTCTTCTCTCCTCTGCATGTCCTTGTCTGAGGTTAAATCCCACGAAAATCCCCATGAATGATTCAGACACCCTTTGGGCCAATCAGTGACAAGTTGCATCATCCTTCAAGTTTCATCAAACTCAGACTGGTGTTGTCGCAGTTATGGCCTTTTAACATTTTAAATTTTGGCCTTTTAACGTTTTAAATTTCGATCTTTAATTAGCGCCTCCATCAGGCCAATCATAGTTGCCCCAGTGGGCGGGGCATCCTGGTGGCTCTGTGGTCTGGGGCGTGTGCCATGTAACGATCTGGGTTTGAACCTGGCCTGGGGGGGTAGATGATGGGGGGGGGGTTGTGTGTGTGTGTGTGATCTCAGGCTTTTGTGTGTTAGTATCACTGTTGTAGTACAAGCTGAACGGGTCAGGCAAGCAGGGGCGGAGGCTCTGTGTGTATCCATGTGTGTTTGTGTGCGTGTCAGTGTGTGTTTGTGTGTGTATCCATGTGTGTTTGTGTGTGTGTCGGTGTGTGTTTGTGTGTGTATCCATGTGTGTTTGTGTGTGTGTCGGTGTGTGTTTGTGTGTGTTATTAGGGAAGTCCAAAGCTTTCACTATTTCTCCAGACATATGTGATTTTTAGAATAGGGAAGAACCTCCAAACAAGACAAGGCATCCATGGGTCCTTAAAACGTCTGAAAAACCTGTACTATATTATAGTATATTAATTCAATTCCTTATAATTTATTAAAACGTGTTAATTATTAGAGGTCTTTTCACCATGTAATGAAGTGACAGGTTTCTCTGGCTGTATGTTCACTAGATTAAACCACAAGAGGGTTAGTAGGACAATCTGCATCCTGTCTGCTTTACTAAACACAGTTGGACTACATTTTCCTTAACATTTAATTTCCTGGTGTCCTTTTTCTTATGCTGCTCCTTTATAGACAACCTTCATTAGCTATGTTCAGTCAGAAACAGGCCGAGTTTGGCAGCTCTGTTTCTAAATATTGGTTTTTAAAATGCTGTTAAATTCAACTGCAGGCAGGATCTGTCTCAAAAGTCTTAAATTTGGCTTTCTGAAACCTGCAGAGAAATTATTGGAGTAAAACAAAACCAGCCATAGACAAACTTCAGCAGCATTTTGCAGGTGGCTGGTGAACCGCCCCACCCTGGTTAGAGAAGAGCCACTGATTGGCCATTTTGGATCCACAGACTCCTCCGTGTCCTGATCGACAGGTGTCTTCCTCCAGCTTTCCTTTCCACCTCTCCCCCGTGGGTGGCCATTTTGTCTCGGCTTGGCCTCTTCACCTCTCACCATGACAGCCTTGTTTCTCCAGATAGAGAGAGAGAGAGAGGGAGAGAGAGAGAGAGAGAGAGAGAGAGACTCAGCGTCAGGAAGCATCTCGTCTCCCCGGCTTCAGACGGCGCTCATGACACGGCAGGTTGTGAAGTCTGAGACGTCGGGGTGGCGGCAAGAGGTATTAGGCCAGGCATGAAAGGAGGGATTATGTCCCAGTGACCCGGCGTTCCAAGGTCAGAGAGGAGGAGGAGAGGAGGAGGAGAGGAGGAGGAAGATAGGAGAGATCTGAGGCCCAGGAGAAGGAGAAGAGGGAGGAGAGGAGACAGAGATAAGCGGAGCTGGGAGGAAATTTGAGAGGAATATGAGAGAACAGGAGGGGAGGAGAAGGCGACAGGAAGGGTAGGAGGTAGTGGGGAGGAAAGGAGGAGGAGGGAAGGAAGGATAGGAGACGAGGAGGAGAAGAGGGGATAAAGTTTTGATGAGATGGCGTCTGGCAGGACTCCGCTGCCCCCCTGACAACTTTTACACCAACTGGAGAGAGAGAGAGAGAGGTAGCTCCCTCTACTGCCGTCTGTACGAACACGCTCAGTCCACACACACACACACACACACACACACACACACACACACTAGATGCCCACCTACACAGAGAGGATCAAGGGTTTGTTTTGCTCTTTGCGACTCACTAATCCGATGTGTTGCTCCACCACTAGGTAAAGATAAAAATAGACGGATTGCGCCTTTACCCGCTGGACAGATCGTCCCGTAACCAAAAGGTCACAGGTTCGATTCCCACGACAGATGAGTCCATCAGTAGTCAAAAGTGGCATTGAGGAAGAGACTGAACCCCTATTCTGATTGTGAATCATTCTGAAAACTACAGAAATGGAAATGAAGAAATCAGAGAACTAACAGGTGCTTTAATACGGCAGTAAGGCTCTTTTCATTGAAACTGATCATTTTAAAGAGCAAATAAAATCTGCTAAAAAATGAGCACTTAATGGAAAAGCAATTGTTTTCCATTAAGTGCTCATGTTTTTTTAATATCAGCGTGGGGTTTCAAAGGCATCTTTTCCCTCTCAGCTCTTATGTGTGTTTTAATTATCTTGAGTGCTTTTAATAATCTTTGCTTTTATCTTTGTTTTCTGTGTGATTTTGTTTTTTGTCTGAAACTAGAACAGCAAGTGAAGTCAGAACAAATCAAGAGTCCAGTATCAATTTAATATCTTAAAGAAAACTAAATATCTAGGACTTTTCAATGCAATATGGTTTTAATAGGATAAAAACTTGGTAAGAGCATCATGAGTTTGATTTCTATAATCAGTTTCAACTTCAGTAAATTCAATCATTCCATACAAATTCAGAAAACAGAATTTAAATTCAGTCGTCTGCTGGAACAAATCTCATCACTTTCAATCTAAGTCATTTACACAAACACAAGATCTCAAGTCAAGACTTTAGAAACCTTTTCAAGTCATCAAAGTACAAGTCAGAGTCGAGTCCCAAGTCACCAGAACCCAAGTCAAGTCAAGTCTCAAGTCTTCTCTTCATGCATCAAGTCAAGTCTCAAGCAATTAAAACTGTGACTCGAGTCCAAGTCATGTGACTCGAGTCCCCACCTCTGATGATTATGGGTACAATAGTAGTGACACTAGACCAAAGTCCCTATGATTACCAACTCATGTGTACTGACTGAAAAGTTTTGTTCAAAGTTCTTCAAGTGCTCAAACATAAAAAAAACCCGCAGAAAAGACTGTTAACTAGCGCCATGGTTACTAGCAGAGTCGGCATAGCAACCAATAATATATATATAGTACGCATTGTATAAGATAATATGTCTTTGAACCAATCAGATTGCTTGAATGAACTGATAACCTCTGCAGTGTTTCACCTGACCGGCTTGCCCTACACAACCCAGATTGAGGTGGAGGGGTTGAGGGAGGGGGGGGGGGGGCAGGGGTGGTGGGGGTGGGGGGGTTGGTATCACTCACCGTGTTTCTATAGCAACGCCACCAAACAGCCGTGGTATCATCAGCAGCTGATCATCTGAGAGAAACCCTGGGAGCTCAGATCGTTTCCAGAGCGTTAGAGGAATGTTTGCGAGCGAGTTCGACGTAGAGATGGACGATTAGATTGGGCTTTTGCTTGAGGGGGTAGTGTGTGTGTGTGTGTGTGTGTGTGTGTGTGTGTGTGGGTGGGTTCACTCCCAAGCCATCCGTGAAGTAATTTGGTCATTAGGTTGGTTATTACTACGGGTTTCTGAGGCTGGCTGGAGACTTAGTGTAAAAACACACACAGAGGGTCTATTTTCATCCTGGGTGACGTTTGAAGTCCTACTCAGACCCCCCCACTCTCCCACTCTCCCACACACACACACACACACACACACACACACACACACGCATACACAAATTTCCACAATAGCCTGGCTGGTCGCAGTGGAAGAGAGAAGAAAACACACCAACCAAACCATGTTGGTTTGTGTGGATTTTCTCCATGGGAAGCAAGAAAGAGGGAAGATCAAAAGTGTCAAGGCTGATAAACGCAGAGAGACACAGAGATGGAAAAGATGTGTAGCGACAAATAAATAGCCAGAGGCAGACGAGGGTGGAGAGGGAGAGAGAGAGAGAGAGAGAGAAAAAATCATGAATAGAAAGAAAGAAAGAAAGAGGGAAAGAAAGAAAGAGAAAGTCCCTAGCGGAGAGAGTGATTCACTTTAAGCTTTTATGCGTTCTGGCATGTGAGAGCTGATGGATGGATAACAACAACAGAGACAGAAGAGGAGGAGGAGAAGCAGAAGGGATAGAAGGGTAGATGGAGATAGATTTTATTTTATTGGGCGCAGGAAAATGTGGCGGGACGCGGCGGGGGAAAAAGTTTTTAATAGCGGAGGAAGGCTTCGGTCCGAGCCGGACACACAACACAGCGCCGGGGTTTTGGAAACTAACAGAAAGGTCGAGCGTTGCTGCGTGAATCTGGACTCGGAACGGACAGATCTGTAACGTTTACGAGACGAGCTGCTTGATAAATGTGTAAAGGCGGCGTTAGCAGCTGCAGCGGAGAGAAGCTGGAGCTAAATCAAGCCGGCTCCAAGGGAAAAATGATGAGAGTTTGATTCCAAAACACCATGTATCCATTCTGGAGAGAGAAATACCTGAAGTGCAGCGTTTAGTGTTGATAAAATCTAGAGGATCCAGGGTGTTAAAGTGTTTTCATTCTGTCTTAAAGTTGTATTAAATACGATTTTACCGCCCCATAGCACAAAATCACCATCATACATCTATGGGGAATTGATAGGGTTGTGGATCAATACCAATAACTCAATGATTACTTGGACAGCTGATGAGATTTCTGGCTGTCAGACCTCCGTCCTGATGCACTGTTTTGGACCAGAAACTCCCCCCTTTGCATCTTCGACGACACATTTCATTCCCAAGCCAAAAAAATTGCAAATAAGTAATAATGTTACAGTATTTTACATCACGATATAGTACATCTTGGCTAGAGGTTTCTGCTCTAATTGGCTCGCTTACTCATTCTATTGTGTAAATGTGTTTTATATTTCTGTCCATTACGGGCTATAAGTTGTGCCAGAGAACTGTCACTGCTGCTGCAATTCCTTGATCTCTGATAGAGTTGATAGTTGATAAAAGTCATAAACTACTTAATGCCCCTTAAGCTTCCAACAGTGAAGAAGAAGTACTGCAATTTAATTTAATTTTGTGTTATCGATCACTTTGTGTGAGGAGGTATCACCTTTTATAAATGGTGGATTAAAACTCTACAGATGCCAATGTTGAGTGCTAAATTGATTTTCTTCTTTGACTCAAAACATCCTTCACATCAACCCATGCTGCTGCAGTGTAATCTGGTCCAGCAGGCGCTCTGCGTGTCTCGATGAGACTGATAACAGGCGGCTTTGGTTCCATATCTGCTCTTCTCACATCTGAACGTCGGCGGTGTGACAGAGCTCAGGCTGCAGAGATGCAGATGGCAGCGGCTGCTGATATGAGCTGTGGGTGATACTGATTGGCCGATGGTGGCGAGGCTGCAGATAAATCTCGTGGTTAATTGTTCTGCTGACAGGAAGGCAGAGGAGACTGGAACATTGATTGCTTTTGCAAAGAGATGCAATGCTGCTGCAGAAAGGAATAGATTCATATTCTTCAACCTTTATTTGTGCAAGGGAAGATTTGCTAACCATGCATGCACTTTTTCACTAACAACCCCACTCCACATTTACCCAGTTCCACCCACTGGAATCGAACCAGCCTCTGGTGACGGCCCCTCTTCTCCGACCTTTAGGCTATTTCTGCCTCTTAGATAAATAAAAAAAAGATAAGACCTGTTGTTCTCTTCTCTGTCAGCAGCATTTCTTGTTTTGTTCCTCTTTCACTTCTGCTGAAGCTGCTCTCAAGAAAACAAGACCTACTGGATGTGTTCATCCAGCTGTCAAGCACATTTGAAGTGAACTTTTGAAATGTCACAAAAAAATAAAACACGAATTAGATGCGCTTCCATCAGATAGGTTGAAGCGAATAAAGGCTTCCTGAATGTAGAACAAAAGCTGCATCAGAAAACGCATGCATGAGAAACATGGAAATAGTCGGTACATCGTTATTTATTTAACAAACGCCTTTCCATCGTTAATTATCACATAATTTCACTCGACAAAAAACGTAAACAAAAAGCTTATTCTATCATTTCAGCTTTTAAGCAGCGACTAAAACGTAAATGTAAATGATTGTGAAATGTGTGAATGTGGAATAAATCACACAAATTTGTTCCACAGATTTGGATATGGATTTTTCGCTTTGTCTTTCTCTTTTTGTCTGACTTGATAACTTTGAGGAATTTGAGAACAGTGAAGTTTATCTCACAGAGCGCTTTTCGACACGATCAGATACTGAGACAGAGAGAGAGAGAAGATACTGGCTCTCCACAGGCTGATATGGAGAGAGAGAGAGAGAGAGAGAGGAAGAGGGAGACAGAAAGACAGAGAGAGAGGGATAGAGGGATAAACCCAATAAGACAGACAGGAGGAGGGAGAGAGAGAGAGAGAGAGAGAGAGCCACCCAGTTCATCAGTTATTTTTAGCCGCGGCTCGTTATGTGACACCACTGTTCCTGCTGCACAGAAGCTGCTGCTTTGCTATGGCAACACACACTTTAATGACTTATGTGAACGCTTACAGTCGCTCCGTCTGCGTGTGTGTGTGTGTGTGTGTGTGTGCGTGTGTGTGTGTGTGCGTGCGTGCGTCTACCTTCACCCCTTCATGGCACGCTGCCGAGAAATAAACAAAATTGTCCATTAGTCTCTGCAGTATGACCATCTTCAAAGAACCACACACTCAAACTCTGTCTTTCTCTCCCTCTCTCTCTCTCTCTCTCTCTCTCTCTCCCTCTCTCTCTCTCACACACACACACACACGCACACACACACATCCATAACCACTACTTGCCTAAACCTAACCCTAACCCTAACCCCAATCAACTGGTTTTAAGTCTGGTGTGTGTCCCTGAAAGTGACTTAAGTCATACCCACACACACACACACACACACACAGTTCCTCATTGCTTTCCATGGTATTTTCTATTCCTATTCCTCTACTGAATTCAGTCACAAGTTGACAGCCACAAATCCACTGCTCTGTTTCTTTTTGTTTACTGTGGGAAGGACAACAAGTAGCATCAGAGTAACAAGCGCTGGAAGTTAAAGTCAACTTTGTGATATAAATAAATGTCCGTTCTGCTTCTCTCTGTCTGACCGAACAATGATCCAACCTACAGTATATCCAGTTCATAAAGCGTTTCCACTGTCTGCTCTAAACAGCCGGTGTCTGGTAGCTCTTTTACGTTTCTGGTTTGAGAAGAAGAAGAAGAAGAAGAAGAAGAAGAAGAAGAAGAAGAAGAAGAAGAACTGGGTAGTTAGCATGAGCAGCGATAGCCACCATGGCTGAACAGAAAAAGAAAAGAGAAACTCAAACTGCATCAACAGAAAATGCAAGCTCCGCCCCCACTGTTTGATTGACAGGTGATCTGTGGCAGTGCAGAAACACCACAGTGAGGCTGAGAGACAAAGATGGAAACTGAATAAAAACAATCTTGATTACCACTTTAAGACTATTTAAATTGCACAACGGGTTTAGAAATGAGTCATCATTAACCTCATATCAGCAGCCTGAACCACAGCCAGCGCTCTGCAGAGCAGCTGTGCAGCAATGCATGCTGGGAAAGCGGTGCTGTGGTTCCTGGCCACCGGCGGGGACTCGAACCGCCGGCCCTGCACTCAGCAGCACCACAAGACTTAGATCCCCACTCTCTTATCTGATCCAGCACTTCAAACAGATCCAGCTCAACAAGAGAGGCGGGGGAATTTCAAATTTAGGAGTTTTTCATTTTAGTTCACTAAGCATCATGGCTATTTACACTGAAAAGACTATATCTGACATATCTGACATGTCAGATAGTAAATGTAAATGGAGATTTTTTGTTGCTTTTCTGCAGAAGCGTATTGCATTCATCTTAAAAACAGAAAGTTGGCAGGTTTTACTGTAATAACAAGATCGCTTCTCAAACTGTTGTGATCTTTTGTGACCTTTTCTTAACACGACATGCTGCCTTCAAAATGGAAATGGAAATGTTTTACATATTTGATTGCTGTTTCTAGGGCAAAATCCAAAACAAATATATGAGCTTGTGGTTGTAAATCAGTTCAATCTTGGCCCAAAATAATTTACCCAAGCAAATTGTGGACTGAAAATACTGGTGCCTACCTAAGTCATAGTTATGGATATACAAGATAGTTGAACTGAATGATGTTAAAAAATATTATTCTATTCTTCATATACTGTACATGCTGAGGTGACTTGTTTTGCAGTGTTGCAAAATAGATTTTTTCCCCCTTAACTCACAATTTTTTAATACTTTTTTATTATCATGCAATGTTCAATCAAGTAACACATACTTCTATGCTGACGACTTTTTTTTGTGTAGTGAAAGTGCTGCACCCAGAACAAAAATAAATATATGTACATATCCATACACTTATACATGCACACACACTATACATACATGTGCACACACATACATATTTTTATATATTATTATTATATATATATATATATATATACTACAAGTCACAACTGTAGAACTGAATGTTCTGTGTTTTTCATTCTCTTAAAGCCATTTTGATCTAAAGGCTTCTGCTTAAATGCTTGAAATGTGTTTCTTAGTCAAATATAAATAGTGAAGTTGATCCTATGTATGAATTTCTCTCCAAAGCCTTTGCCTTTCCATCAAGGCAAAGGGCGGCTGCTTTAAAGAATCTAAAATATAAGATAGTTTTGATTTGTTTAACACTTTTTTGGTCGCTGCATAATTCCATTTGTGTTATTTCTTAGTTTTCATGTCTTTACTGTTATTCTAAAATGTAGAAAATAGTAAAAATAGAAAAATGCAGTATATACACATACGTACCTATACAAACATATATAACCAACTTCAGCCTCGTCACCTTTTTGTCATAATAGTGAGATTTCTTTTTTCAAGATGGCTGCCGCGCCCTCAGTAGTTCTCAGCTGTAATATTTAGACTTGAAGGGTGTGAGTGTGTCACAGGTCGCGTCGTGCTAAATGTTCCACAGATGAGTCGGCACTGAGAGAGACAGAGAGTTTCAGTCCCGGCAGATCTTTACAGTATCTGCACTGCCAAAGGTCACACACACACACACACACACACACACACACACAAACAGAGAGGAGATATCACATCAACACTAACAAAACAACACACACACAAACACACACAACTTGTATCCAAATTCCATGGATAGTTTGAGTGAAATTCCTGCCTCTCTGTAGATAAAACAGGGATATCACCGCCTGCGTGGATCTTCAGCACACCTCCAGTCCATCACTGTCTCTTCAGCACACACACACACACACACACACACACACACGCCACATACACACACCATCCAGTCTGGAATCCGTCTGGAAGTAACGCTTTTGTGAATGGTTGTTTTGGTAATTTTTACTTTTACTAACAGTTACTGATGTGTTGTGTCACCCTGTCTGCCTATAACTGCCCTCAACACACACACACACACACACACACACACACACACACACACACACACACACACACACACACATTGAGTCATTCCACAAAGTCCCCCTTCTATAGCATTTTGTCTTGTATTTTACTGCAGGTATTTCTTTCTTGAATGTTATATAATAGAATGAATAGTATATTACAACACAAAATATATAAATTATAATATAAAAAAGATAAGGCTTTGTGCAGACCATATAATAAAGGTAAAGAGGTGCTGGAGACTGCAAGGAGGTCATCAAAGCTACATTGAAAAACTGCATATCGAGGGCTTGGAGCCAAAGGGGCGTAAGTGCGATTTTAGGTGAATATGAGTATTATATATCAATTGAAAGGTCTCAGTGAGATCTTTTCAGTGCCAAAAGGACACAACTGAAATCATGACCCATAAGTTTTAATTAAACAAAAACTGAAAGCCGTAACAGTAAAAGTAGGGTTTTGTTTGCTGCCAAAAGGGCGTAACTGCACTTACGCCCTTTTGACACCTAGCAAAACCTCACTTTTGACACTGAGCATTGTGGGTAGAGGAGTCTAACAGCACTTAGGTCAACTCAAAATGCATGCTGACGTAAGTAATGCTAGCATGGCAGCATGATCACATCATTTTTAGTATCCTATTCATATCCTAATTAATATTCTAGGTCAATATTAGATGAATGTAAATATGTTAATATTCCCATGAAATACTTAGGCCTATAGATACAAAATGTTATTTTATAATGTTATAGATTCAACATGTTATTTTATAATGTTATAGATTCAACATGTTATTTTATAATGTTATAGATTCAAAATGTTATTTTATAATGTTAGGAGTGTGAACTGGTCAAGATGAGCTCTGGTAGTAAGACTGCTGGTAGCTGAAGTTCTCCCTCAGTGTTATGAGGAGTTTTACAGGTCTTTGAATGTCCCGGGACACTTCAATAAGTGATGTGTCCTGGGACACATACAAACATGTATCATACTAGCAAAAGAAAAAAAAAGTAGTAGTTTAGAATCAAAAGTAGTTTCTTATGTCTATAGAGGTTTATTAAAAAGGTTTATTAAAAGTTTTTAACAGAAAAAATGTATCAATCAATTTGATATGTTCCATGTAGCTACAGTTTTAAAGGTCTTGGTGAAAGTTGCTGAGCATTACTTCAAGATAAAGATATTCATTCTGATCTTGTTTTATATTTCAGTGTTGATTGAAGTGTAATTGCTAGATTTGTATTAAAATGAATGTGTTTTACAATTGTTTACTTACATACGCCCATATTCTGCATGGCTGTATTGGGACAATGTTTGTGCCAAAAAGGCGTATTTCACTCTTTTGCCATTTTTAAAAAAAGTTCACAAATATAATTCAACTTAAACTGTGGCAGTATTGTTTTTATAGTAATGCTCAATCTGATAACACAAAAAGTTAAAATATTGTGCTTAGTATGTGGTAACAGCAGCTGATCCAAGTTTGATCAAAATTTGTTTTGGCTCTCCTGTAAAATCTACTATAACGCACTTACGCCCTTTTAGCTCCAAGCCCTCAATATATGTGTGATTGTAACTGCACAAAAAATGATCTTTATTGAAGAACGTCATGAGTGAAATCTTCATGTAGCTCATGATGGTCTTCAATAGAGATCCTTCTTTGTATTGACTCAATAGTTGTGGGTGTTGAGTGTGTGGTTACAACTACATATATGTGGATTTTTTGACTTCAGATATAAATTATAATGTCAGCCAGCTCCCACAGCATCCCAGGCTCCGATGACAAGAGAGAAAAGTCTGATTTTTCCAAACAGTCCTCTTGGTGACGGAGGCAAAGTGCAGCAGAACCTCAGCTAAACCCTTCTGCAGTCATGATGCACCTTAGGTCCCACAGCTGAGAAGTACAGTACAGAACAGTTTAGAGAAAACATGAGTCAGTTTCTTTTGAAGGGAAGTAAGAGCAGCAGACAGTCAGACCCCAATAGAAGCGACAGAATCAGTAGAATCAGTAGAGTAGCTGTGGCCCTCTGACCTGAAGGTAACGTTTCCTCAGAGTGTCTGTTTGGTCATAAATCAGCGATGATGAAGATAAGGACGAAGAGGAGGATGAGGAATAGTGCAGAGGTAGTGACACGACACACACACACACACACACACACACACACACACACACACAGTCTTACTTAAGTCACTTTTGGGGTATTTACATAGACTTACATTCATTTCCTGGAGACTTAACCTAACCCTAACCTTAACCACTGACCCAAAAATCAGCTTTTTACCAATTGGGGACACGGCTTTTGTCCCCAATTGCACAAGCCCAAGCACACACACACACACACACACACACACACACACACACACACACACACACAGTCTGAGTTTATCCTGTGTTGACTCGTTTCAACTCTCTGCCCTTTCCTGAGAAATTCTGACTCAGGTACAGTAAGCCAGACACTCTCCCTCCACACACACACACACACACACACACACACACACACACACACATTAGAAGTCCCATATATTACTGCAGACTTGTATACTCCCTTTTCAGCAGGTTTAAAGGTTCTGTCATGTTGTTTTACAGGTTGCAGTTGTTTTTGCTTACTCAGCTTTATCTGCAGCATTTGATAAAGAACAGACTGAGCAGCTGTTGCAGTGATAGTGGAGGAAAACAAAATGAAAGTTAGCTAATCCTCCAAATCATTTTATCATGATTCATTTTGAAGAATCTGGAGTTTGTGACAGCTCAAACTTACTGAGCATCTCTGTGCTGATTGGCTGTTTAACCCTCCTGTTGTCCTCGGGTCAAAAATGACACATTTCTGAGTTTAACAACAGTGAAAACCTCCTAATTTTTTTTTTTTCTGCATGAAATTCGATGACTTCTCCTGGAATGATCTTACAATTAGAAAAAGTGAAACATTTACCTTTTTTTTAAAATATTTTTATGAAAGCTGCACACCATCAGGGGACAAAGATTGTCTTCGGGTCATTTTTGGCCCTAATAGTTATTAAATCAATTACAGACTAATTAAAATTTTTATAAAAAATGTGTAAATGATTTGTAGTAACTATGAAGCACTCTTTCTCACAAGAATAGAGTCAGGGGTGGGGTCGTAACGTTATACAGGTGCTTCAGTACTAGTCCACTTATGATATGTAAGTTTAAATTTACTCTTATCGGATCAAGAGTAGAATCAGGAAGGACAGGGGAAAAGAAAATTAAAGAAAAACATATGGGTTCACTCACAATGTGCATCTAAAAGTGGGAGTATTTGTTGTGTTCTTTTATCTTTCTATTTTACTTGATTTGATTCTTTTAATGCAATGCATCTTGCTTGTTCTTTGATATGAATTTTATCTTTTTATCTGTCTTTTATCTGCCTTTTATTGATGTAAAGCACTTTGAGCTGCATGTTGTGTATGAAAGGTGCTATACAAATAAAGGTTATTATTATTATTTATTATGGTATATTTTACAGTAAAACAGCACAGTGTACAGTGTTGTACGCTGAATAAATACACAATACCTGCACTGTGAGGTGGGAAAACACAGTTATTCTCCAAGTTCTTGATATGTGACGGGTTGTTTCTTCATGCAAAATAGAAATTAACAATTTAATGAAGAGGCTTTATACTAGGAGGGACATTTTTGACCTGAGGACAAGGGGAGCATACAGAATATATGAAGACATCACGAGGTTTAAAAGACGTCTAAATGGTTCTGGATGTTGAGGCTAAGAAGAAGGCAAGAATCATTTTTACCAGCAAAAATAATTCAGTGTGACGGACGACTCTGATTTTTACCGTTATTTGGTGCTTGATAAAAGTTCATGTCAGAGCCTGGTTGCAGGACAGATGCAGGATGGAGGACAGTACACACACACGCACACACACTCACACACACACACACACACACACACGCACACACACTCACTCACTCCCACTACCTTCAGATACCCTCCTGTATCTGGCCTGGTGAATTCCCTCTCGTAAATCTTTAACCCAGTTTCTGTTCCGGTCCAGATGTTGACGCACACACTCCACCGCTCTGCTGTCACACACACACACACACACACACACACCTACACACACACACACACACACACACACACACACACACACACACGACTGAATGTCCGCTCAGGCTCCAGCAGGCTTATACACTGTGTTTAAACATAGTAACAGGCGTTCCTGAGAGGAGAGGGTGTGTGTGTGTGTGTGAGTGTGTGTGTGTGTGAGTGACACATTTTTGTGAGTTAGTGTGAATATGTGTGAGACAGAGTTAGTGTTTGTGTGTGTTTGTGAGTGACAGATTACTGTGAGAGTTAGTGTGAATGTGTGTGTGTGTCCATGTTCCTGTGTGTCCAAAGTGTGTGTGTGTGTCTGTGTGTCTGTGTGTATATATAGGACGGGTTTTGTATGCATGTGTGTAAAACAGAGTTGTGTGTATGTGCATGTGTGTGCATGTGCGTACATTTATGTGTGTGACTGGGTTTGTAGGCATGTGTGTGTTCAGTGCTAGTATGTGTGTGTGTGAAACAGTTTGTGTGTGTGTGTGTGTGTGTGAGAGTGTGTGTGTTCTTACATTAAAGAGGGTTAGTTGCGGCTAGAAAATGGAAAAACTTCAACATTGTAATTCTGGTCCAGATCCCGGTTTATTTCTGGCACTGTATGGCCAAGACGTGCCGTGCACTCTCATTAAAACACACACACACACACACACACACACACACACACACCACACACACACACACCACACACACACGCATCCCTGCCTTTTAATAGCCCCAGACCACGCCCTCCTCTCCTCTCTCTGGTTAGCTGAGCCGCAGTGGAACAGGATTCTGTCAAATTACAACTTCATGCAGCCGCTCCCTCGCTCTCACAGCAGCCTCTTCCTGTCCCGTACGGGCTGCCATGACCCCCACCCCCCCCTGCACCCCTCTGTCTGTCCCCCCTGGTGATATCATCACATCTTCACAGACACCAAGTATGTGCTAAATACATATTCTGGAAGGATGTTTTCCTGGAACAGGTTTCCATTCACAGAGGATAGAGCAGCTCTGGTGCCGCAGCAGACTAGACTTTATAGAAGCAGGATGGGTTTGAATCCTGTCTGGACAGTCTGGGCTGGGACAGTCTGGGCTGGGACAGTGACTGAGAAACTCTCTCTTCCCCCCCAAAAATCTACTGTCCAAGTGCCCTGGAGCAAGGTACTTAGGTGTCAATGAAAAATGAAAAAAACAAAACAAAACATGTGCTCAATCAACTTCTAATATTTAGAACCAAGATGCTCCTATGGATTGAGAAAGTTATCTGACTTTGACTTTATGGTTTTCACCCAACAACATGCAGTAATATGTAGATGAGTGATTTTCAGTCCTGGCCCAGAGGATCCAGAGTGCTGCTGGTTTTCTATCCTAACAGCTAAGTTCAGTTCATTGCACTCACCCAGAAACCATTGATTGTGTGTCCTCATACCTCTGGGAAAGAGCCAAATTGCATTCTGTGACATCTAATTGTGTGTGATCGCAAAATACAATAGACATTAAATGTATTAAAAAAAAATCTGTCAAGTTCATGATTTTATGGGTATTACCATTTCCAACAAACACTTCCAACAAAGCTTTTCTTTGGCAGCAAGGCAACATGTCTCTGAAGGAAAATTCCTTTGGTAAAACTTGTAAGCACAGTCAAATTCACATGAAATGTTTTAAAAGGATTAGGCCTATAATGTCAGTGTCTTTCCTCTGAGGCATCCCAGGTGTAATTCAGTCCCTGGTTAGATGGCTAGAATGAAAACCAGGATGGTTCTGGAGTGAGAACCACTGCAGAGTGATATACACTCATCGGACACTTTATTAGATACACCTATCTAGTAGCAGCTGGTCATAATCATATTATAATTATCATAAGGGCCAACAGCTTGTGTGTTCAGATGCCCTTCTGCACTCCACTGCTGTAAAGACTGTTATTGGAGCATCTGTGGCCTTTCTGTCAGCTTGAACCGGTCGGCCCGCTCTCTCTCATTACTGACGCTCGCTGGATGTTTTTTTATTTTTTTGCATCATTCTCTGTAAACTCTACAGACTGTAGTGGAAACCCAAGGAGGGCAGCAGCTGTTTCTGAGCTGCTGAACCAACAGTCAGACCAGGGTCAAAATCTTGCCCATTTAATTCTAATGTTTGGTCGAACAAAAAAACGAAACCGCTTCACCATGTCTGCAGGCTTTGTATATTGAGTTGCTGCCACGTGATTCGCTGTTTGGAAGAGCAGGTGTACCTAATAAAGTGGCCGGTGAGTGTAGAGTCGAGTTGAGTTTGAGCTTGAATTATCCAGATTGTACAGTTCAAACAAATAAAATACAGCACAGTATATATTTTGCAGTCTTTGTACTGCAAACTCTATACTGTACTTGTACTGTCTGTACTGTGTGTAGCATGTAAACTCTGTTCACATTCACACAGTTACACACATTCACACTGGGAGCTTCCCAGTACAACCACAGTCTTCTTCACCACTGAGCTGCTCCACTGCACTGTCTGGGCTGCACAGGCCACAATGACTCTGACCTTTGACCTTCTAACTACCAGCTGCTTGTCCCGTTCATGATCCAGGAAGTGAAGCTGATTCTGCTGTTTCACTCCTCAAGTCGCTCTGGATGAGAGAGTCGGCAACTAAATGCAGAAAAACTATAATTATATTTAACTATAAAAATATAATTCCCCACCAGTTACATTTTACATTGCGGCCGCCGGCTGAGTTCAAGCGTCCACTAATGATCCTGACCTCAGGTGGAATTTGACCCCTTGACCTTTGACCCCTGGAGGGATGATAAGGGACCCCTGGTAGTGATAGCATCCCACACACAGCACCCCGCGAGACACACACTCACATGCAAACTGACACACTGACAAGCATTCAAACACACACACACACACACACACACACAGACACACCATCAGTGGTAATTGGTTGAGGCTGCAGACTGAAGCGTAGATAAACACACACTCATCCCCTCTTCTAAACGCTGCTGATTAGTTTTTCTTTCTTGGCTGCCAGTCTGACTCTTCCAGCGGAGAGAGAGAGAGAGAGCAAGTGCGGTCATGAATCCTCAGGTCGGACTCTCAGTGTGGGTTATTGTCTCTCTCTCTCTCTCTCTCTCTCTCTCTCTCTCTCTCTCTCTCTCTCTCTCTCTCTCTCTCTCTGCTGAGCTGTCAAACTTGCTGACAAGGCATTCTCATTCAAATCAACATTCTAAAGTGCTCTTTTGAATGGGACGCTTTAAGTAATATTACACAATATTTCCATTAATATAAATGTTTTTCTACTCCCATCGCCAATTAAATACAGCGATACATCCTATATCCAGTTCATAAAGCTTTTCCATCGTCTGTTCTGAACAGCCGGTGTCTGGTAGCTCTTTCCTGGTTTACGTTTGGAATAAACAGAAGAAGAAGAACTGGGTATTTAGCATGAGCAGTGATAGCCACAGACAGAGAAAAGAGAAACTCAAACTGCATCGACAGAAAATCCAAGCTCCTCCCACACTGTTTGATTGACAGGTGATCTGTGGGAGTGCAGTGCATATTCCTCAAAGCTTCCCTGAATATATAGGTGTAACATCACCTTCAGGACGGTGAGACAGGAGGCAGGAGGCAGGAGGCAGGAGGCAGGAGGCAGGAGACAGGAGGCAGGAGGCAGGAGACAGGAGGCAGGAGGCAGGAGGCAGGAGACAGGAGGCAGGAGAGAGGGGGCAGGGGGCAGGAGGCAGGAGGCAGGAGAGAGGAGGCAGGGGGCAGGAGGCAGGAGGCAGGAGACAGGAGGCAGGAGGCAGGAGGCAGGAGACAGGAGGCAGGAGGCAGGAGGCAGGAGGCAGGAGACAGGAGGTAGGAGGCAGGAGGCAGGGGGCAGGAGGCAGGAGGCAGGAGGCAGGAGACAGGAGGCAGGAGACAGGAGGCAGGAGGCAGGAGGCAGGAGACAGGAGGCAGGAGGCAGGAGACAGGAGGCAGGAGGCAGGAGGCAGGAGGCAGGAGGCAGGAGACAGGAGGCAGGAGGCAGGAGGCAGGAGACAGGAGGTAGGAGACAGGAGGCAGGAGGCAGGAGGCAGGAGGCAGGAGGCAGGAGGCAGGAGGCAGGAGGCAGGAGGCAGGAGGCAGGACTTTCTGGAAAACATGTCCAGATCATGCTGGGAAAACACGAGGAGGTCAGCTAATTTGAAGTCGCTGAGGATCATGGCTTATTTGCTTTCTCTGCTTATGAATTGTGATCAATTTATACACTGCAAACACTCCTAAAATCTTAATTTTCTTAAAACAAGTGAAAAAATCTGCCAATGGGGTTCGATAATTTCACTTGTTTCCAATGCAAATCAACTTGTTTCAAGAATTTAGTAGAATCAAGTGTCATTTTCTTCATGGTAGTTCAGTCATCTGCCTTATTCTGACTGGTTTCAACAGACTGACACTCATTTCTAGAAAATTTCTGAAACAAGTGAAGCTGTCTGGCAGAATTTTTCTCTTGGTTTAAGAAAAATAAGATTTGAAGGTTGAATATGAGACTAAAAGACTTGTTAAGATGGATGTTTTTTGCAGTGCATTTCAGAAAAGACTTGGCTCACATGATTGATGGGACGGTCCTGGAAGCAATCTGTGCGGCTGAAGGGTCTCACGTGTCAAACGTGACCATATTGACTCGGGGAAAGAATGTAGCTCAGATGATTTGAAGATGACCTTTTGTTTGGACCTGTCAGCGACGGCTCGTGGCCCAAAGCACGCAAAATCTTCCCCAAAACTTTTCCCTTAAATATCTGCTTGTGTAAAATCAGCGTTTGGGTCCTGAGACAGCAGGCAGTAGAGAGTAGACTCTCCCAACAACAGTCAACAAAGTGAGATGTATTCAAACATTTCCTGGCAGCAAGAAGTTTGAAGATTTTGAACTTCAACACCCAGAAATCCTGTGCCGTGAGGTCAGTAAAGGTCACACAGCTCGCTCATTTTTACCAGCTGGCCGGTCTGTGATGCTTTCTACCAAAGAAACCAAAGAGACGAGAGAGGAGAAGATCTAACGCTGCTGAGTCCAGCTTCCTCTGCTGCTGGTTAGGAGACAGTTAAAGGGGGATGAGACGCTCTTCTCGCTCCACTTTGTGATCCAGGCTGGTGTATTTCTACATTTTAATCTCTTTAAATGAGAAAACATACAGTGTTAGCCGTCAATAAATCCTCTTCATCCTCCACCAGTCCTGCAACAGCCCCACTATTCTTTCTCAAATGCTGTAGACAGAGTTGAATAGATGTATTGTAACACACAACTCTAACCTTTCATACTACTTTGCACCTTCTGATGACTGAAAACGGAAGAAACTTTGAAGCAACAGTGCAGCAACCCTGCAGTAAAATGTGTCACTTCGACATCGGCTGCATCTATACAATATCCTTCTTTGGATATGACATTTTGAACATTTTTTATTAGATTTGAACAAAGCATCCATTGGTTTTTGGCTCCTGACTCCGGACTGTATCTGACCAGCTGATCCACTGCAGTGAATATCGGTCAGATAGTTTGAAGACGATCTTTTCTTGAAGCTGTCAGCGATATTTCAGGGCAGCCATGACAAATTCACTAACTTTTTTCTGGTTGTAAATCATAACCAGTTCATATTTTGGAGAAGAATGTAGCTGGAATGATCTGAGGATAATCTTTGTCGCTGTTTAAGCGTCACGCCAAACATCTACGGTGACTCATTTC
The DNA here is from genome assembly GCF_048128805.1 of Centroberyx gerrardi. NCBI lineage: Eukaryota > Metazoa > Chordata > Actinopteri > Beryciformes > Berycidae > Centroberyx > Centroberyx gerrardi. The sequence goes on along the minus strand of NC_136006.1, from coordinate 3,974,508 downwards.
TACTCGGGAGAAGAATGTAGGTGAAATGATGAGAAGATGACCTTTGTTTGGACATGTGAGCGATGGGTTGGACGGGGTCAGGAGGGTCAGCCTTTACTGCCGAGTCGTTCTCCGGCTGTAAAAATGTAGTTCCGGTCGTAAAAATGTAGTTCTGGCTGTAAAAAAAAAACGTATTTGCTTGGGAAACGAGCGCAGCTGAGCGAGAGTTTGATAAGCAGCGTCTGCGGGTCGCGGGACGGCAGACGGGTCGAGGGGTTAAAGAGCCCGGCTGCTACCTGAAAGGTCACAGGTTCGATCCCAGAAGCGGCCATTTGTCTGGTCAAAGTGTCTTTGGGCAAGGCACTAAACCTCCACCTGCTCACTCACTGTGCGTCACTTCAGATGAGACTGTCAGCCGAATGTGAAATGTAAAAAATGTACATGCAGATTGCAAATGGATCATTTCTTTTATTGAAGAAGATGGATAATGGTCTTATATATCTATAATTTCCCTCCATGTTCACTCTCTAAAATTGTAAAGTAGGATTAAGGAGGCGTATCAGAACCAGACCAGGACCAAGCATTACCTCTACATAATTCTCAGCGTTTGTTTTAACCTGCTGGGAGTACCAGATGGGTGGAGTCAGGTGGGTTTTTCAGTTGTAACAGATTTGCTTATCTCACTCGTTTGCGTATCCTGAATGGCCGGCCGTCACAGCGTTGTTTCTGACAAAATTTGCATTTGTTTTTCTAACCGACAATTTCCTTTCCTGGGGAACAGGATGGAGCGGTAAAATGTATCCATAAATAAAATTAAAAACGCAGTAAAAACGTTTCTATTGACTGTATTCACACGGCAGCCATTTTGAACACTCGGGGTGGGAAACTACCTGGAAGTACAGCCAAGCTAAGTGCTAAACTGTTGCATCATACAAACATTTATCATTTTACAGATTCCCTACTGAAAAACATATTAGAAACAAATGGATCTCAAGAAGGATGTTCACATTTTAAAATATTTGGCTCATTATCACTAGCTGCCAGAGTCTAGCCTGTGTAGCTAGTAGTGTACTAACTAGTAAGATAGCTAAATAATGTCTCTAAATTCAAGCAGTTGTCGTGGTTGTTGTTCCTGAGATTGCTAGCTAATTTGAAAAATGTTCCTTCCTTATGTGTTGAATATACTGTATATGTAAATGCCAATCCTCCAGGTAGTTTCCCTTCCTGAGAGTTCAAAATGGCTGCCGTGTGAATAAGGTCAATAGATTCCAATGTGAGTCTGGTGTTGATACACAGATAAGAGTATACCCACCTCATTTCTCACCTCGCCCTTAATGTCCATTGAAATAGGAATATATATATAACCTCCTTTCCTCAGCAGTGGCCCATGCACCCCCCCCCCCCTCCCCTCTGGCAGCCAATAGGTGAAGCCTAACAACATTTTCCCTCAGACAAACAGATAGAGAGTAATTACTCTAATGAGCGGCTGCTCTGACAGCAGCAGCCTTTCACTGCGGCTCACCAACATGTCCAAATGTCCCGGGAAAACTCCAGTATTACCTCATTAATTGGTTAATTGGTTAATCTTATCGGACGGCCAAACTCCCTCGCCCCTCGCTCCCTTACGAAATAAACACACAGGACCCCTGCTGCTCTCACAGGGAAACCCCGTTCGGTTTAACCAGCCGCCCGCTGCTCGGTGACACCAGGTCGACCCCGCGGCTGAAACCTAAACAGTCCTGTCAGCCCCGGGGAAATGACTTAACCTGTCCTGTCGCATCCTCCAGATGACACACACACACACACACCTACACACACACACACACACCTACACACACACCCCTAAACACACACATTCTTCTATTTAATGACCAAGACACAAAAGCAGGAGAACAAGTCAAAAACGCAGGCAGAGCCAGATAAACACACACAGTTCGCACACACACACACACACACATACACACATACACACACCCATCCTTTTACTTAGGGGTTATGTAGCACAAGACAAAACACACGGGCAGACACACACACACACACACACACACACACACGCATATGAATGAACTCAGTCCCTATATTTAAGGTTTGAGACATGTAGCACAAGACAAAACACACGCAAAGGCAGATATACACCCCACACACATGCACCTACACACACACACACACACACACACACACACACACACGTATACAGTCATATACAGTCAGAATAATAGAGCCACAACAACAACAACAAACACAGGTCGTTGTGTGTAAATAGGATCCCTCACTGTAGGAAGACTGGGCTAATCAGATTAGCCGGGTTAGGGGGTCTGGGTAGAGGAGGAGGAGGGGTGTGTGTGTGTGTGTGTGTGTGTGTGTGTGTGCGTGCCTGCCCACAGGAGAGCAGATGTGACAGACCAACAGCCAGGCTCAGACCGTCTGTTTCTCTGATATCTGTCTCTTTTTTCTGCCTGTCTGTCTGCAGCCCTCAGTGTCTGTCTCTCCCCAGCCGGGTGGAGTTTAACACAGACGACAACACAATGACTGAAATGTTAGAAATTCAGCTTAGGGTGCGTTCAGACGAAGCATGTTCTGAGTGGTTTATTCCTGCAGCATTTCCTCCTCCAGTTCAGTCGGTTTGTCCAGGTGAGAATGATGACCTTTGAACTCTGGTGGCACCAAATAACGACACCGAGAGAAGAGAGAACTGCACTGCGGTTCGTTAGGAGTGAGAATGTAATCCGACCAAACAGGAAACAACCACAAAATGCAAGGGATTATGGGTAGAAGGAGACGGATGTTGACATCTGATAGCCAGCAGTTCCTCATGCTTGGAAAGCCTATAACAGAACAAAATGACTCTGGACTGATGCTCTTATTCAGCTATTTTGTTTTTCTTCCAGAGAAGAAGAGACAGACAGGTCCGTCATGTGTAGCTGCAGACAGGAACTGGAATCAGATTGCTTTTGACTCCCCCAAAATCTCTCACCTGGCAGGATGACAGGTCACCAGACTTCTGTCCAATAAGCAAGCTGCTTGTGAGTCATGTGACTTTTGTTTACAAGCCCTGGCTCCATTGTAATTGGTCAGTGTGAACCTAAACAAAGCAAATACAAAAACAACGTAAACTTTTCCACTTCGGTTCAGACCAAAGAAAACAAACGGTTGGTGTGATTGCAGCGTTAGTATACATTCTCTGTGATTTACAATTTACCTGACTCTATCTGGACTGAACTGCCTCGATGTGGTCACCCCCCCCCCCCACCCCCACCCCCCTCATCCCTTTGGCACTGCTAGGAGATTAAAACAAACCCAGGGAATGTAATACCATTCGAGGCAGTGGCTAGCGAACCCACAGTTTCCATCTGCAACACAATGTTGTTTAGCTGTCCTCCGTCCCTCTGCTCCACCTGAGTCACTCCTCTCACCGCAGGCTTTGTCCCGGCCTCCGTCTGTTTCCTCCTCATGTCTCCGCAGCCCGAGCCGCCTCGGCCTCTCCGCGCCGCAATGTTTAGACGAACCTAAAGAGACAGAGACACACAGACTGTGGCGGAGGGTGATGCTGAAATTTCCGCCTCTCCTCCTCTGTAACTAACCCCGATGTTTGTCTCGGAGGCTTTAAAAACTGGATCCGTAATCCCTGAGGGAGTAAACAAAAGGGCGGCACCACCATTTGAAGACGAAAACAAGGGAAAGAAAACATTACAAATTTATTGACAGGGCTCTTGATTAACGCATAACAGTATACTCTAAATTGTAAAAGAGCTTTGTGGAACAATTAGGGTTTTATTTTTAGATTGCAACTATGGGAAAACCCTAGAAGGTTCCTTGAAGAACTCCTTCATGAAAAGTTCATGAACTGCGAACTCTAAGAAATTTGGGTTCTCCAATGAAATGGATATCGTTTCCCTTTGGATCTTAGAAGAATCCCTCATTTTTAGAGTGCCAATAGTTGTTGAGTTCTTGTTTTTTAAGTTTATTTTCAAGGCATTTCTGCTTTATTTGAATTTTTACAGTGGAGAGAGACAGGAAAGATGCTCTGCGACAAAGGTCCCAGGCCAGATTTTAACCTAAGCCTTTGTTATATGGTTAAATAGTTACATGGTTATACAGTTATACTGTCTGTGCCTTAGCCAACTGAGTCAGTAGAGTTTTTAATGTTTTCTGAAGCTGTATTGTGCTTTTATAAAACCCTGGGAGTAACAGAAAGTCTCACACTTCAATGGGTTACGAAAATGCCAAAAATCTTATTTTCCATCCAGTGTGTGTAAACATGCTTCAAACATTTGTGGGACAAAAACCTCGGGATTACGACTTTCAGCTTTAAGGGAAAAGAGGGAAGCATTTGGTCTCTATTTTGGGAGGGCAACGTGGAAACCTTGCTTCCCAAAGTAGTGGTGGTGGAGGGGTGGGGGGGGTGGGGGTTCCCAGGGTGGTGGATGCTGTTTTGGGTCACAGCGTCTCCCTCTCTGCCCAAAGTGTCTCCATCATCCATCATGCTTCCATCCCTCCCTCTATCCATCCATCCATCCATCATCCATCTATCCACCAGAAGATCTAAAACCTCTCATCACCTCCTTGCTGCCAGCGTAACCTCTCCCCCCCCCCCTTCTCCTCCCCCCGTACACGAGTGTGTGTGTTTGTTTATAAGCGAGGGAAGGACCGAGTGATTACGCATGTTAAGTTTTCTGTCCTGACTGCTTTACATCCATGCACAGCTGTGTATGGTGTGTGTGTGTGTGTGTGAATGGAGGAGTGTTCGCAGTGTAAAGTACAACCTAACCCTCCTCTGGTAAGAAAGAGGCGTTCATGTACAGCTGATGTCAAAGCTCTGGACCCGCTCCAGCTCATTTTCCTCGTCCAGAATCGACTGTGTGCCGTCCAAGTCAATACTCTCCCCGGCTTCAGGTTTTCAATAGTCTGACTCACCAGGCGTGACGGAGGGAATCGCCTTTCAGACTTCACTTCAAAGTAAATGTCAGACGGTATTGACCGGGGACACGTATTGATTCTCTCTCTCTGTCGGCGGAGGGGAGAATCCCCAACGCAATTAAAGCTTCTTCCTGGTTCTCCCTGACCTGAAGCGGGGTCAGCGGGTCGGCTGCGGCTCCGGCGGAAGGCGAGCCTCGCGGCGTTTGGCAGCAGAAGACTGTCTGACAGCGAGGTGTGTGACCTACTTTCACATTTTTTTGGCAGAATGAAACGTGTCTTTCTTAACTTATCTTAGGAGGGATGTGTCGCTCCTGCCTCCTGCCATGGGAGAAACCACACCAACAGGCAGCTTTTGTTGTCACAACCGAGCGGGTCTGTCTTCCAATGACAGAGTGGAACATTTTTTTGGGGGGGGGAAAAAGCAGAGCAGTGGCAGTCGTGGTCGGCCGGTGGCGTTTCCAACCACATTTCTGACACGCCCTCGACTTTGTCTCGTTTTTCTGCTTTGGATACATCGGGACAGCAGGAAACAAGAGGAGTCGTTTCACCCCCTAACAAACAAAAAAAGTCATTTCAGTTCAGGAACAAATATGACTTGGCTGCACCGGCCCTCGTTGAAAGGATGATTTACTCGCAGAGTGAAGGAATGTCCTTTTTTTTTTTTTTTTTGCATGAAGAGTTGAAGCCGTTCCCCCCAGACAAAAGCCAATAGTATTCCCCCGTTGTTATTCTATGCAGCTTGTGACATGATCAAAGGGGATGGGCAACAGCTATCTATGGCCTTATCATCGTTTGCATGCCACTTTTCAGGGGGCAGATAAGCTGGAACAATCGTCGCATACCTTTGTGTTTGTGTGGAGGAGACAGTGACCTACACTGAGCAGCTGTGGAAAAATAATAGTGTCAAGTGGGTACTTTTTTGAAAATTGGAAAATGTTTGTAGTATTATGAAAACACTGACAGATATACCTTGATTGAAGCAGGTCATGAAACCTGCCATGGTTTTTGTTTTCACCCTGTTAGTTTGTTTTTGTCTGTCTGTCAGCAGAATATCTCAAAAACTTGTGAACTGATTTCTATTAAATTTGTTCCATAAATCAGTCTTGGGCCACAGAATGACTGATTTCAATCTGGGATTTCCACCATGAGACGATTATCGTTTTCTAGCCCTAACTATGAAACTAACAGAGACAAAGACTTGATTTCAAATCCTAAATCTGTGTTTGCAGGGTCAAGAAACGCAAAATAAATCAATTTAACTTAAAATCTACATGATAGGAATGATGTGTTTGGGTGTAACAGCAAGTTGGAGAATTTCTGTCCAGTTGCCCCCCTAGTTTTTGAAAGTAAACACACCCACCCAGTCGGTCAGTTGTCCTACAGTGAGGTACACTGTAGCTGTAGCTTAGGTAAATGTGTCATGCGTCATGACTGTATAGAAAAAAAAATACTTTGGAAATTCCTCTTGAAAAGTCGTGTTATTCTTGGCACTTGGGGAGCATTCCTCCACCTGCCTGCCGCTCTGCAAACCGCTTTCCTGTGCGACAAGAACACTCAGCTTCTATACTGCGCTCACTTCCAGACTAGGAAAACACATGGGCACTAGTCACACCCCCCCCCCCCCCCCCCCCCCCTCCTCCACACACACACACACACACACACACACACTGCAGACTGTACAGTCAAACCTAGGCATGTTGATAGAAACAGCGTCAAGCTGCGTCAAGACAGATATATTTAGCCAAGACCAGAAGTTAGGTGACTTGCCTTCAAAATAAAAAACAAAAAAATAGTGGGGTGTACAGAACAACAAAAAATTAAACACTCAGTATAATATATACTCAGTATATTAGATCAAACATGAAGTGAAACTATAAGTGTAAAATAGATCCTAAAACAGCTTAAACCAGGTAGCCTACACAAGTACACACATCAAAAACAGAAATGTGTAGTTATGTGAAGATTTATGCAGTTATCACTTTTATTATTGTGATACATCATTGAACATAACCATGATTGAATAATGATAAATAACATTGCACATGCAAACTTACTTGGCCGATGAAACTGATTCAACGATAAATCACGGTCCATGTTAGGCTATTTCCTTTTTCCTCATATTTTTCATTCTTCATTTTCGCTTTGGTACTTGGCATCTACTGACCTAAAAAAAACCTACAGCTCATGTTTCAACAGTAAGGATTTTATTTTGAAAATCAAGAGCGGAACTCGTGTGTTTTATTCCGGCTAGCTTGACAGCGGTAGAAGCAGATGAGGCGGATTGAGTCCGGGCGCTCAGACCAAACAGCGGGCAGAGAGAGAGGAGGAGAGCCGGTCTGTGCGCGCGGTTCACCGGACAGCCTCTCCCACTCCGCCGCCTCCTCACACACTGTCTCTACTTTTACTTTTATTTTTCCGCCACGATGGATTCTCTTCTGCTTCTGCCCTTCTTTTCTCTGGACACCGTCGCAGGATAACTTTGGGAGATATATTGATCTGATGGGAATATAGGTGCGCTCGGCCCCGTGGATCTATCGCAGCCTTGATGGAAAGCATGTCACCGCAGCAGGGAACTATGGGACAGAACCGGTCCGACTCTCTGACGGGAGAGAGCAAGGCGCTTCCCGAGAACAAAAAGGTATTCCTCTTGCTTTTCTGGATGGATATGTGAATCTCTGGGACTTTTAATGGTGATGGACTTGCTTTGGACACGCGTGCGCTCCGTCCTGCTGTGCGCGTCTTTGCACTGAGAGCAGCATGAACTGGTGCGCTCTTGAAAGGAAAAATCACTATAATATTCCTATAATATTCCTATAGGGTCTTATAGTGTGTCTGTGGTAGGCATAAGTGAGTTTATAGTGACCTTATTGTAGTTAATGGTATTTTTATTTACCATGGTGCCACTATCATATTCCTATAATATTAATATAAAGACTTACAGTATAGTGTGTCTGTGTTTCTCAATAGCGAGTTTATAGGCTTTATAGACTTAATAGAACTAATATATAAGTTAATATATAGCTCATCTCCTGCTATCTCAATAATGTTCCTTTTGCTGTGGTAATTGTAGCCTATAGTATAGTAAAACAAAATATTATAGGGTTTCTGTAGTTGTTTTTCGCAACGTTTCTGCAAATCTGCAGTTGTATGGGATGTTCCAAGTCGAAGCAAATTATTGATTAGATAATGATAAAGCTGGTATTGCATCGACATGTTGCATTATTTCATGCCTTGAATAGGAAAGGCTTCTGAGCCAGTGTGTCATCTGGGATCCCAGTGTGATCCTGCTCCGCTGTCTGTCTGCCAGGGACGAGCGTTGCTTTTTTTTTTGGCAATTTTGACTTTTCATGCAGATTGTCTTATTAGAGCATTATCCTACGATCGGGACGCTTATATACCTGATAATCAATACACAACCTATAGATTACAGTGAGTTTAACCATCCGAAAACTGCTTGGAATAACCGAAAGCGCACAGGAATACAGTCGTGCCATAAAGCATTGGCTTGGATTTCAGTGCTGTCAAGAGGAAAATACGCTAGACAGTTTATGGCTGAACTGATTTATATGACATTTTATAATAGCCCAATTTAACTATATTTATTAAAACACATAGCCTAAGCCTTTGTTTGCGCAGAGAGAGCAGGAGCTGTTTGTTAACCAAGAAAAAAAAACCCGCAAACCCCCCCTCAGTATCTCCTGCTCAGGTTGGACTGATTTCAGGTTCGTTTGTTTTGTTCTGCATGAAACAAAACGTGACCGAGCGGAGAAGTCCGAGAGGGAAGCAGATAATGTGCTGATAGCGGTGATGGTCTAATCAGACAGACAGGAGTCACCGACCACATACCGAGAAATGATCCGCTCAGTCAGTTACAAACCCCCTCTGGTTCCTCTTTAACCCGTTTTCATTTCCAAGAGGTCTTCCCTGATGATCTGTCAAAGCATAACACATTAAGTTTGATTAATGTGAATCTCTCTCTCTCTTTCGCCTCTGACTGTCCTGTAAATGCAGTCTACATTACCAGAAATCTGTTTTTTAGTTTTCTAAGCGCAGGGTGCAGACTGATAGGGCAGATGATGCTCAGATTAGTGTGAAATCACCCAACAGTTGATCAGTGAGGTGGTGAACTTCTGGTGAACAGCGCCCTCCTTCAGCTGTTGTTTTGAACGTGTAACTGCATCCTCCAACAGAGAAGGAGAAGGTGCGCACAGTCTGTCATATTGTGCAATAAGCAGTGATGTAATGGTACATATAAAAGGGAAGTAACATCTAACCTAAAGTGGGCGGCCATCATAAAGCAAACAGTCAATATGAGCAAAAATCTGTTGTATTTTGAGAATAAGTGGCTTTTCCTCTTAAAATACCATATATTCATATAATTTACATCTGTTTGATGCTATTTACAATAATGTATATGATTAATTTATGTGATTTATGCTTTATGTCAGCCTGAAAAGGTGGGTGAACTGACTTTAGGTGGGTTTACCTTCCACTACAGACCTGGCAACCGGCTTGTCATTTCATCAGGTTTATTGACTGTTCAGTTGAAGTTACTTGAAGCTAATTGTTGCACAATAACTGCAGACCAACCTGCATGTCGCCCATTTTGCTGATAGGCTTTATACATAGGATAGATGGGATATAGGTCAAATTTTGTCTCATAATCTACAGATCTAGATATTGCAGAATTCCCCCTTTCTGCACGTTAGCTCCGTCCCCAAGAGGAATTGTTGGGGAAGTTTTGCTCTCTTTTTGGTTGTTGGACGTTGCAGAGAAACTAGAGCTTTGCTTTATAACATCGGCTACTCATTTGGTTCTAGTGTGCAGCATTCAGGAGTGAATCAGATCAATGCAGGATAAATGCATGAACTTCTGGAACGGTTAGCACTTTAACTGGACTTTACCATAGACTGAGAATGTCCACATGCTTTCCTTTACTCTGGAATTTGTCTTTGGATGTTTGTTTCCATCAGAGAGTTCATATTTCATCCTGAGCTGGCTTTGAAATGCAGCTGATCTGTTGAGATGATGGCTGGTAATTCATGAATATGTTTATAATATAAACATACTGGTGTGTTTGAAGTCAGTAGCAGCGGTCAGCATAGTTGCAGATATCAGCGCTCGTTTTCCTCCTCCATTCATTCTTGTCTTTCAGTATGAAAAACAAACTTCCACAGAGCGAGAGAATCCATCACAGGAAACACGAAGCCAAACTTTCTGTTTTCTCCTTATTTCACCGAGCCGAGTTGAGTGTTTTCATCTCAACCGTCAAAACACTTTACAGTCACATCCATGGCTTTTTATTTAGGGCAGGGGCAGCAGTTTGTTTCAAGCGAGGTTTGACACCGTAAACGACGAAAAACGAGTAAATGTTAAAAAATCGAATTACATACAGTTGCAAAATGACTGGGGGGAATGTACACTAGACATTACAGTAGTAAATGAACTATAACTCTAAATAACACCGGTGTTCGATCTATATTCTGACTATCTAAGTTAACTCTTCTATAACTTGCAGTCAAAGCTCATGCAGTAGTTTTATAGGAGGTTTAATCTGACTAGAGGTGGAGTAAAGGTTCAATGATTGCCAGCCGCTGCACTGCAATTGCGTCTTTCATCCGGCGCGGTGTCCCAAGATGCAGTTCATGTTACACTTTATGATGCGGGGGTCGTACGACTGTATGCAGTTCCTCCTTCAGCACTGATTCAGTTTAAATGATGCAGCAGAGGAATGTGTTTACCCGCAGGCTGGGGCAAAACGAGGCGATGAAGCAACGCCTTATTTGATTTCTGTCACTAATTTTTATTTTTTATTTTTTTACAGCCTCCCCCGGATTGAATGACTGTACTGTATGTTAAGAGGCCAAGATAGAGTGGGACAGTTTTTTTTATGGCTCACATGGTTTTGGTATGTCGTAAATAGATTAGGTTTAAATGGAATACCTGCGGTGGCCGTAGGGATTCCTGTCATACCGCAGTGAGGGAGTTCACTATTTATCCTGTTACAGTGAGGAGATATGAGGGATCATAAACCCCTGGATGACATATTTCTCCCTCTCTCTCTCTCTCTCTCTCTCTCTCTCTCTCTCTCTCTCTCTCTGTCACTTGTTTTCTGTTACTCTTTAATCATTTAGTGCGCTCCCTCTTCTCCTTCTCTAACTTTGTCACTTCATCTCTGTCTTTCAGTCATCCTCCCTTACTTTCTCTCCCCCTCTCTCTCTCCTCTCTCTCTCTCACAAACACACACACACACACCAGAGGTGGGGACTCGAGTCACATGACTTGGACTCGAGTCACAGTTTTAATTGCTTGAGACTTGACTTGATGCATGAAGAGAAGACTTGAGACTTGACTTGACTTGGGTTCTGGTGACTTGGGACTTGACTCTGACTTGTACTTTGATGACTTGAAAAGGTTTCTAAAGTCTTGACTTGAGATCTTGTGTTTGTGTAAATGACTTAGATTGAAAGTGATGAGATTTGTTCCAGCGGACGACTGAATTTAAATTCTGTTTTCTGAATTTGTATGGAATGATTGAATTTATTGAAGTTGAAACTGATTATAGAAATCAAACTCATGATGCTCTTACCAAGTTTTTATCCTATTAAAACCATATTGCATTGAAAAGTCCTAGATATTTAGTTTTCTTTAAGATATTAAATTGATACTGGACTCTTGATTTGTTCTGACTTGACTTGGTAATCTACATTTAGACTTGGTACTTGACTTGAGACTTGTGCTTCAAGACTGAGACTGACTTTGGACTCAGGTAAAGTTGACTTGGTCACACATCTGACACACACACACACACACACACACACACACACACACTGGAGTTTTGTGTTGACACAAGTCTGGTCTCTCTATCTCCCTGTGTGTTGTGATGAAGCCTCCAGGAAAGTTGACTGTCTGAGTTGAAGCCATTTTGCCTCCTTCCCCATAAGCATTACAGGTAATTCGACTTGGGATGCCAAATGGTGCGACCCTCAACCTTCAGCTTGTGTTGTGTTGACCCGTCTCCTCTCTCTCTCCTGGTCTCTGTAGAAAATGAAGACCTTGGCCCAGAGACGGCAGTCAGCTCCCTCCCTGGTCATCAGCAAAGCACTTACCAAATCCAGAAGCACGTCCAGGTATGATCACACACACACACACACACACACAGCCTGGTTTCCTAATAGAGTGCTATTGTAGTACTGAGATCATTCTTGGCCTGTCGTTCCTCAGTGGAGCAATGATTTCTCTCAGTAGATGGTTTTACAGATGCAGAAAGTCCTGTTGTGTTGGAGCAGAGTCTCACCCCCCGCTGTAGGAAGTGTTTACTGCATGCTTACTGAACTTCTGCCTCACTTTTGCTCAATCCCCAAGAGGAACTGTTTGGAAAAATCAAGTTTTGCTTGCTTTTCAGCAGCTGGAGAGAGTGCTGTGATAACCAGTTGGTGGACAGGCAGCAGAGTTTTGTGTTGCAAAGTGCTAATTTGGTTCTACGGTGTAACGTTCGAGAAAGAATTGCCTGCAGTGCGAATGCAGGATAAATGCATTAAGAGGGACTTCTACAGTAGCTAAGATTGTAGAAGAAGAAAAGCCAGAGCAATCAATTGACACCAAAACTCTGTGAGCACTATTTCTAGTTTCCTCCGTGTTCGGTAGCAAGGTTTTGGTCTGCTTCTTATATCCTCCTTGTATCCTTAAAAGTTCTTTCAGAAGTTCTTTCAAAACCTTTCAGAGATTGAGAGAGACCGGTTCATGCATCCATCGAGACTCGTAGACTTTTCATTTTGTTTTTCACTGCATGATGTCAGCGGTTTGGCTCAGGGACACGAGGCGGCGGCGGCAGCTCAGAGGTTAGAGGAGCAAACTCGAGGCTGGAAGGTTGCAGGTTTAAATCACCAGAACAACTCACTGTGGAGGATTTGTGCTTTTTGAGGTGTGAAGAAACAGCACACTGCTCAACTCTCCCAGGATCAATACAGGTAAAAATAAACACTTTCTACCTGCGTGAGACAAAGTCAGCTGTCAATCATTGCAAAAAAAACACTAAGAGGTAAGAGTTTTTTGTAAGATACGGACAATTCTCTTGAACTAGGAGGTCATTCTATCGTTCATGGCCTGGAGGAGGCTGCCATGCTTCCTTCTCCCAGAGCTATCAGACATTTCATCACCCTCATATCGCACAAATCCCCTTCCTCTTCCTCCAGCACGGTCGGAAAAAAGCCATTAAAGACACCCCAGGGGAGAATTTATTTACTAGTCTTTCTTCTCCAGAGTCTCATGTGTTCAGCTTTTTGCCAGTGCAGCGTTTCTGGATTTCAAAAGAAAACACATCGCTGTGTTCAGACTGAATGTGTTTCGTGGGCTCCGAGGTCGAGAAACCTGCTCAGCTCATAAAACGAGCTTGAAAGATACAAAAGTTGGAGTTCCTACACTCTAAAACCAGGGTTTCATCAGTTTTTTTTAAGCAAATAAGCTTATCATAGGGTCCCTCTGTAGAAAAAAACATTGCTAAAAGGTTCCTTGGAGAACCTTCATATGGCAGAGGTTCATGAACCTTTATGAAGGAGTTCCTCAAGGAACGATCTGGGGTTCTCTAATGGATGCAAGCTGAAAAACCCCTTAAAAGTTCCTCTAAGCTCTTTTAGTATTTCCAGTGTAGGTTTTCATGCCATCGTATTGTCTCAAATGAGTGTGTGTGTGTGTCGCTGAAACCTGATGCGGTGCGACAGTCTGACATGTTTATGATGTGTGTGTGTGTGTGTGTGTGTGTGTGTGTGCGCTAGCGGCAGGTTTTAGTGTCTAGCTGTTTGCCTTGGGAGATCAGGCTGAACTGTGAAACTGGAACACTTAGGCTGGTGTTGAACGAAACACTCTGCACTGTTTAATGGGTCAGTGCTCTCGGGGCAGAGAGAGTGTGTGCGTGTGTGTGTGTGTGTGTGTGTGTGTGTGTGTGTGTGAGTGTGTGTGTGTGTGTAGGAGAGAGTGAGAAAGACTTCTGTGTTTGTGTCTTTATCTGCAAACGTGCATATTCTCTGTTTGTGGGGATGCAAAGTGAGTGTGTGTGTGTGTGTGTGTGTGTGTGTGTGAGAGAGAGAGAGACAGAGAGAGAGAGAGAGAGAGAGATAGATAGAAAGAGAGAGACAGAGAGAGAGAGATAGAGAGAGAGAGATACAGGCAAACCAAGCAAGAGAGGATAGAAAAACAGAGAAAGAGAGAGAAAGTGAGAGAGACAAAAAGAGAGAGAGAGAGAGAGATACAGGCAAAACTGAGAGGATAGAAAGACATAAAGAGAAAGAAAGAGAGAGAATGAGAGAGAGAGAGAGAGAGAAAGTGAGAGACAAAAAGAGAGAGAGAGAGAGAGAGTGAGTCAGACTCGTTGCAGCCGCCCTCTTGAATGACTGAGACACTAAGCTTGACCGAGTGTGTGTGTGTGTGTGTGTGTGTGTCTGTGTGTGTGTGTGTGTGTGTGTCTGTGTGTGTGTGTGTCTACAAATTCTCAGGAGGGAAGGAGCCAGAGCTTGACACTCTCAGCTGTCACCCTTAACCTTTGACCTCTCATCAGGAGGTGTAGGGGCCAGCGGGGGTCACCTGGGGTCAACACCTTCTCTGTGTGTGTGTGCGTGTGTGTGTGAGTGTGTGTGTGAGTGTGTGTGATATTGTGAGCATGGAGGGGGTTCATTAATGTCCGGATGTGTGTGTGTGTGTGTGTACCAGGGGGGATGTGAAATTATTGGAGAGAGTAGTCATGTGAGGCTCAGTGGGTAAAGGTGAAAGGTCACGGCCGATGGGTGTGTGTGTGTGTGTGTGTGTGTGTGTGGGGGGGGTTACCGGATGACATCTCTCTCCTTCCGAATCTTCTCTCCATCTCTTTCATGTTTTCTACACTAAAAGTAGCAATACCATAATGGAAAAATACTCCATTTATAGTAAAAGTTCTGCATTCAAAAGTTTACTCAAGTAAAAGTATAAAAGTATTATCAGTAAAATGACTGAAGTATGAAAAGTAAAAGTCCTCATTCTGTCAGAGTTAAATTATTGAAGCATTAACCTGTAAGAAGTATTTTAATGTTGTCGGTCTAACTGCTCCATATACCGTTGGGGAGTTTAAACTCTAACAATGCGACATATTTTATGAACTTATCGTATGTTTTGCTTGTAAAACTTTATTCTGCAAAGTAACTAGTAACTCCAGCCGGCAGATAAATGTAGTGGAGGAAAAAGTACAAGATTTCCCTCTGAAATGTAGTGGAGGAAAAGTAGAATAATAATAATAATAATAATAAACTTTATTTATATAGCACTTTTCTTAACAATGTTACAAAGTGCTTCACAAAAGGATAAAATACAATAAAACAATAATAATGCAAAAATTCAACAGAAAGTCTGAAGTAAAGTGGCAGTAGACTATCTCAAAATTGTACAGTACTTGAGTAAATGTACTTAGTTACTTCCCACCTCTGATTTTACATGCAGCTTTAAAATTGATTTAATTCAACAGGTAGAAGACATGTTCCAAATGGACTGATGATTCCCAAAATTGCATTTTATTAGTTGCTTTTTCTCCAACTTCTGCAGTAGCCATGAAGCTACAGTAGTTAGCGACCTATCTTGCTCTATGCTGTTTTTCATTCTTCTGCACACACACACACACACACACACACACACACACACACACACACACACACACACACACACACACACACACACACACACTGTACTACATGTGTTGGTAACTGTTGCATAAAAGCCATAACGCCCTGAAGGTGTTCTTCTTCTGTGATTATGTGTACTTTACCTCTGCCAGCGCTGCTTGGCTGCAGCTTGTACCTCGTTGCATCACCGCCGAACCCTTTATCCAATGAGATCGCAGCGTCTCTGGTGTTGTTACCACACTGAGACAGTCAAACACTTCCTGTCTCTCTCTGATTCGCTCATCCTCCCTCTTTCCCTTCCTACCTTTCCTCCTTATTTCCTTACCTCGCCTCTCTGTCAGACATGATCATTCTAGCATCACAGGAGTGTTTTACATCTCTTCTCTGGGTGCTGTGACCTCTGACCTTTTGCTTTTTTTTTTACTTGTAATGTTGCTGATCTAGGAGTTGAAGCTTATTTGACTGTTGCACTTGATGAAAGCAGCAGCTCAAGCCTCCTGCCTTTCCCATCAGGCTTAGAGGCGCTCAGAGGCTCTCTGGCCTTTAGCTCAGTCATCATGACATCACCTCCTGAGTCCACACACACACACACACACACACACACACACACACAGACATTCAAATGCAAGTGCACATACAGTAATGACCTCATGCAAATCCACGCTTGCAGGGACATATTTTTTTCTCTTTCATTCTCACTCTCTTTGTTTTTCTTCCTCTCTCTCTCTCTCTCTCTCTCTCACACACACACACACACACACACACACACACACACACACACCCACGCACCTCATCCAGAAGTATAACCTCATCCTTGAGCCCCACCAGCCTCCAGGGTTACAGTACTATATGATACGGATCCAAACTGGAGCACATTTCCAGGGAGCGCTCTCCACACACGCACACACACACACACACACACACACACACACACACACCTCCCCAGCACCCCCCAGGCAGTGAAATCTACACTAGAGGAAGGAAGGCGGTCGTATCATAAAGCATAAACCATATGATTGGCTAAAACCTCTGACCTCACTCTCTCACTTCGCCACCGGCCACAGTGTCACCGCAGTGTCACACACACACACACACACACACACACACACACACACACACGCACACACACGGCCATCTTTTTGTCTCTCATGCACACACCACATACAGAACCTTTCTTACGCTGTGTGTATTTTTCTTGCACACTAGCACACACACAAGTTTGTATTACTGTACTTGTGAGGACTTTTCATTGACTGCATTCATTCCCTAAACCCTAACATTAACCTTTTCAACTAAATCTAATCCTAATCTTAATCCTAATCCTAATCTTAACCATAAACCCAGGCCCTAACCCTAAATTAGCGTCTTGAAAAGGTGAGAACGGGAAAAATATCCTCACTTTGTAGGATTTTCCTCATCTTTCCTTCCTTGTGAGGACATTTGATCCCCAAGAAATACAAGAACACACACACACACACACACACACACACACACACACACACACACACACACACCTAATCATACATCATGCTGAAGACATTTCCTGGTTTTAATACAGAGCTCTGCTGAGGACATCATGGCCAGCAGCCCCGAGTCACTTCTCTTCACCGACTAGGCACACTGTTACACACACTCTGAGTATTCTGACCTCATCCTCTGTGTGTGTGTGTGTGTGTGTGTGTGTGTGTGTGTGTTTCTCCTCTGGCTGTGTAGACAGCATTGCGTGTGTCTGAAGCCAGCGATGACATTATGGTTTATCTATGCAAATGATCTGGTGCAGCCATGCAGTGTTCATGGTGAGGTGAGAGAGTTTACAGACAAATACAGGAAAAGGAAGAGATGCAGAGTGGAGAACACTAAATACACAATTTGATTTTTAAAAATTGGGTATTTAAAGTGATAATTTGCAAGAATATCCTTAGTCTCCATCTTTGTCCCTCAGCCTCATTGCTATGGTGTTTCTGCACTGCTCTTCCCACAGATCACCTGTCAATCAAACAGTGTGGGCGGAGCTTGGATTCTCTGTTGATGCAGTTTGAGTTTCTCTTGTCTGTTCAGTCATGGTGGCTATCGCTGCTCATGCTGCCTGGTGTTGTGTTTGTGCAAAGTTTTATCTTCTTTAATGTTAGCAGACTCTCTCTCTCTCTCTCTCTCTCTCTCTCTCTCTCTCTCTCACACACACACACACACACACACTGAGGTGTCACTGGTCTGGTCTGGGCAGCGTTTATCTGAGAGGAAGAGGTCGAGCTACTGGTGACCTCATCTTCCCTAGACAAACACACACACACACACACATACAATTCAGACATTCAGACACTGGCACACATGCACACACACAGCCTGACTTTCTTTTCCACACAAATTCCACCTGACAAACACAGAAACACACACAGAAACACACACACACACCCCTAAAGTGAAAACCTCCCCTACAGCTCAGACTCTCCTTCTCTGTGTTTGGGCTCTAAGAACAAACAGGTATTTCAAAGCTCACGTGTTACATAAAGCATGAAGGACTGAGATGAAAACCCCCGGCTTCTCTTTAAAACCTTCGTTCAGTTCGTCTCGGATCGTCGCCGTAAAACCCGAAGCCCTTCGGTGCCTTCACAGGAGCGGAGAGCATCCAGAGGCCGGTCAGTCAGGTGCAGACACACTGACGATACATTTAATCCCAGAAGAAGAAAAGTCTGTCTGGTAAATTAACTGGAGAATGCAGGGAGGAGATTAGACACACACACACACACACACACACAAAACACATAAAACACACACAAATGAGGTATGAATGCTAAGAGGAAACATTATATTGGCTTTTGGTGTGTGTGTCAAAGCCACGCCTTCACACACACACACACACACACACAGGCTAAGGTATGACTAACAAGGGGGAATATCATGGCTTCAGGTGTATATAAAACACAGGCACATGTATACACACACACACACACACACACACACACACACACAGTCCTTCCTAGCATTATTAATAAAACAGAGTTATATAAGAGTGTGTCACTGCTGCCTGAGGGAGCTGAGAGTTAAAGGAGAGATTAGATGTTAGATGACTTTTATCATCCAGTCACACAGGAAGCAGGAAGTGTGCGGTCTGGAGCGGGAGGGGTGGGGGGGTGAACTTTGACCTCCAGTCAGTGACCATGAGGCCACCAATATGAAGAAAAACATTAGTCATATTTTCATATTTTTGTTTTTCTTTAAAAGACCCCATCATCTTTACCTCATAAACATTTACACTACCAGTCAAAAGTCTGGACACACACACTTTTCTTTATTTTTTTTTAACTATTTTTCACATTTTAGAATAACAGTAAAGACATTATGCAGTGACCAAGAAAGTGTTAAACAAATCAAAACTATCTTATATTTTTATCAGATTGAGCATTACTATAAAAACAATACTGCTACAGTTTAAGTTGAATTATATTTGTGAACTTTTTAAAAAATGGCAAAAGAGTGAAATACGCCTTTTTGGCACAAACATTGTCTCAATACAGCCATGCAGAATATGGGCGTATGTAAGTAAACAATTGTAAAACACGTTCATTTTAATACAAATCTAGCAATTCCACTTCAATCAACACTGAAATATAAAACAAGATCAGAATGAATATCTTTATCTTGAAGTAATGCTCAGAAACTTTCACCAAGACCTTTAAAACTGTAGCTACATGGAACATATCAAATTGATTGATACATTTTTTCTGTTAAAAACTTTTAATAAACCTTTTTAATAAACCTCTATAGACATAAGAAACTACTTTTGATTCTAAACTACTACTTTTTTTTTCTTTTGCTAGTATAATACATGTTTGTATGTGTCCCGGGACACATCACTTACTGATGTGTCCCGGGACATTCAAAGACCTGTAAAACTCCTCATAACACTGAGGGAGAACTTCAGCTACCAGCAGTCTCACTATCAGAGCTCATCTTGACCAGTTCACACTCCTAACATTATAAAATAACATTTTGTATCTATAGGCCTAACTATTTCATGGGAATATTAACATATTTACATTCATCTAATATTGACCTAGAATATTAATTAGGATATGAATAGGATACTAAAAATGATGTGATCATGCTGCCATGCTAGCATTGCTTACGTCAGCATGCATTTTGAGTTGACCTAAGTACTGTTAGAATCCTCTACCCACAATGCTCAGTGTCAAAAGTGAGGTTTTGCTAGGTGTCAAAAGGGCGTAAGTGCAGTTACGCCCTTTTGGCAGCAAACAAAACCCTATTTTTACTGTTACGGCTTTCAGTTTTTGTTTAATTAAAACTTATGGGTCATGATTTCAGTTGTGTCCTTTTGGCGCTGAAAAGATCTCACTGATACCTTTCAATTGATATATAATATTCATATTCACCCAAAATCTCACTTATGCCCCTTTGGCTCCAAGCCCTCGATTTATATTTGTCTGAGAAATACATTTTAAGCATTTAAGCAGAAGCTTAAGAGAGAGAGAGAGAGAAAGAGATGGGGGGGGGGGGGGGAGGGGGGGGGATGATGGGGTGAAGGGTGAAAGAGGACGGGAGGGCAGCCCAAAAAGAGAAAGATAAACATAGAGGGAGAGCGACAGAGAGAATGAAAAAGGGGAAGCGGGAGAGAGAGTTCCAGCTGTTTGTCCAGCTGTTATACTCAGGGTGTCTCCTTGCAGATGTGTGTGTGTGTGTGTGTGTGTGTGTGCAGGTGAGGTCATTGTTGTATCAGTGACTAAGACCTGATCCTTCACTTCACTTATCCTTCACTTCCCAGCCTGCCTGGTGTAGGGATTCTTGGAATCAAACTTTTGTGTGCGTGTGTGTGTGTGTGTGTGTGTGTGTGTGTGTGTTTGCTGCATTTACACATATATAACTTTGTATTAAAGCTTCATCCAGGAGCAGCAGTTAAGATGTTGTCAGCTGTGAATGATGCAGACCGTCGCTGAGCCAATCAATAACAAATGTCACCTTGTTTTGAGCTGTGGTTGCAGCGTCTCCCTTTGGGCCAATCAGTGTCGTTTTGAGAATGGAGACGCATCATCCCCCCAAATTTAATTAAAACCCGATCAGTCGTGTCTGAGATATCACATGACGGACGAACAAAGTGTCAAACAGATGGAGACCGAACCACAGTCTGTCTGATTCATGATGGGAGACAAAATGAAGGCGGATCCACTATGCTGATGTTCTGATTGGCCACCAAGCTAGATATGGATGATGATGACACACCCATCAATATTCTCCATTCAAGCTGAACTGGGCAACTTCGCATGCTGCTGGCCCAAGCAAGTGGTCATTTTTTTTTTAATTTAAGGACTTCAATACCCAGAAATCCTGTGCAGTGAGGTCAGTGAACTGCTCACAGCCGGCCAGTCTGTGATGCTTTTATACCAAAGAAACCAGGAAAGGAGAGAGGAGAAGATCTAACTCTAACTTTAACTCTAACTTCTCTGCTGCTGTTTAGGAGACAGTTTGGATTTCACTCTGAAGTTTCGATTCGTCACTTTCAGCGGGCGGGGATTTGGGCAAACAGAGCAAATCTGCAGCGTCTCAATTAGAGGACATGGGACGCTCTTTGTGATACAGACTGATACGACGGGTGGATTTTTACATCTAAATCTTGCCTTGTGCAGCTTTAATATTCATGCTGGACATTAGTATGCGGCGTTGTGCTGCGCTCCCAGTGGCTGTCGGTGAATAAACTCTGTTCATTGTACTCCGGCCTCTTTATTGTCTTCCCAAAAGTCAACATTTCTCCCCGCAGAGTCCAGCGCCTTAACAGAAATGGCGCTCAATTTATCAACATCACATGACACACAATGGAGCCATTAGCTGCTCATCCATCAGGTTCAATGGACGGCCGGCTCAGCTGTCAATCACACATTCAGGAGGGAGGGATGTGCGGAGAATACGGAAGATGTCGTCTTTTTCAGAGCGAGGAGATGTGAAAGAGGCTTTACGGGAATGTTTGACTGTGTGTGTGTGTGTGTGTGTGTGTGTGTGGGCTCTTCTGACAGGAGTATTTCCTGGATGTGTATGAACAAAGCGGACGGAGGAGGGTGTGGAGGGTTGATCAGCTCAACAGGAGTTCTTGAGACTTGCTCTTTTGCTCTGTAATGGTCTTAATCCCAGTTAGACTTAATGGGGGATCTGGTAAATCCACATCACACACTGATCTTTTACTCCTTCTCTGTCCTCCTGCAGCCTGTGACATAATGTTAGGAGAGCAGTTAGCAAGGGTTAGTGTTGAGTTATGATGCTGGGTGGTAGAGTTGAACAATTAATAAAAAAAAAATTCAAAATCACAATATAAACTTCTACAATTTCCAAATCTCAGAGGCTCAATTCATTTCTTCAGAGAGAGTTTGGTCCAAACTGGATTTGTGAGCTGCAGGTAATCTTTGGTCCATGAATCAAAACCTTTCATCAGACTCAATCTCAATAAATCCTGCACACTCACATCTACATTTTTTTTTTAACAAAATCACTTTTCTTTCAACAATTTTAAAGTTCTGAAATTGTTTTGACGAGAAAATCTTGTGAAATCTTGTCAAAAATAATCACAATTAAGATTTTTTGTCAATATCTTTCACCCCTACTGGGCGGGTCACATCTCAAGGACAGAGACTGGGGATTGAAAACTCATTCAAACTTTCTGGAAAAGAAACATGGAGGAAACACGTCGGAAGAGTGACAACAAAACAGAAGATTTAAATGTTTCCTGGATGTTGAAGTTAAGCTGTAAAAGGGAAAAAAAGATACAAAATTTAGCATATTCTTCTGGGAAGAAGAGATGATAACGGTACAATCATTGATTTTTTTTTGGTTGTCACTCTTCCAGCATGGTGCGGCGACTGAAAACTCATTGAAACTTCCCGGCAGAGAAAAATGGAGGAAGACGAATAGGCCCCGAAATGTTTGGTTACCAACGGTTACGAGGGACACCAGCCTCTGATGCTGAGGCGCGTCCCACCGGCGTCAGCTCTTAATTGGCTGCATTCATCTCCTCTAATTGAATTCACTCGTTCCCCTTCGGACTCCTTTCTAGACGAGCCAAGAAGACCGACAGAGAGCGGAGCGTCTGCTAGTAGTTAATTAATTACGTAACTATATCGCTTACGCAATGTAACTGGAAAGACTTTAGGCTATGAGAGCAGAGGAGAGACCAACTCCAAGCTCCTCTGGCTTCCAGCAAATTACAAACTTGGACAACTACGCGTGTGTGTGTGTGTGTGAGTGTGTGTGTGTGTGTGTTTATGGGTATAAGGAAGAGCGTAAGCAGGTATGTGCAGGTATGAAAGAAAGAGTGTGTATGTAAGAAAGAGAGAGAGAGAGTAAGCGGATGTGTGTATGCCTGAGAGAGAGATAACCGAAGAGTGTGTGTGCATGTTTCAGTATGTGAGAGAGAGAGAAAGAGAGCGAGATAGAGAATGTGTGTGTGTGCGTGTGTGTAAGTGGAGATCGAGGTCTTTTATCTCGCGGCGAAGTGTAAACAGGAAAGGATGGAGCTCGCAAACTATTTCCTCTTCCTCCAAAAACTCCCCTCCCCTCCATCCGTCCATCAGCCGGCGGCTCATACTGACACCATTCAGAGTATGAGTGTATTTAACAGTAGAGTATGTAATAGAGAATTTCGATAAAATATTTTTCGGGATATTTAAATCCTGTCGGCCCGAGTGTTTTGAGGGAACAGTTCACCCCAAAATGAAAATCCAGTCATTAGTTACTCACCTCATATCCGTTAAAACTCCACTTAATTTTGTGCGAAAACCACAGTCAGCTTCCCCCAAACTATTGGAAGTTTTACAGCCAAAAAAATGCAAGAAATGTCCATCAAATTTCTCCAAATAGTGTTCTGTAGCCAAACAAAAACACTGTGGGGTCCAAAAGGTCGATATTTACCTCGTTATCTTTTAGATTTTCCTCGCTGACGAAGCTTTGCGGCAACAGTTGCGTGCCTAGTCGCTCTGGAGGTAGTAGTAAGGAAAGTACAGGAGATAATGAGGTAAATATTGGACTTTTGGACCCACAGTGCGTTTGTTTGGCTGCAAAACACTTGGATTCTGCTGCAGAAGCTGTTTGGAGAAATTTTATGCACTTCTAATGCATTTTTTGGAGCTATACAAAGATGGCTCCGTGCCTTAAATGGTTTGGAAAAAAGGCTGAGATGGAAGTGTGGGGGCTAACTCTTAAGAGGAGTTTCGAGTGACATGAAACTTAAACTATTCCTTTAAGTTTAATTTATTTTAACCATCATAGAATCCTTCTTTTTACATGCTTGCTGTAAATCTGCTGCACCGTTAATTCACCCGCTACAGGAATCCTATAGTGCTAATGCAGGATAGACAGTAGTGTTGGGGGACTTTCACAATGCATATAGTGTCACTGTAGTTTTGGTAAAAAAAAAAAAAGTGGTGTGAGTCTGTAAAAAGACTTGAAGGGACAACAGACGACTTTCCCTTAACCAAATGTGTGTGTTTTTGTGTGTGTATTGGTTTATTGTGTGATGATCTTGCAGTTGTGATCCTATGACCGGCATTCCCACCCTAAGCTGTTAAACAAAAACAAAAAAATAAATTTCATGATTATTCAAGTTCGTGTTTTCGCCTGCCCCGAGACTTTCCAGCCACAGTCTCATCTGCTTGTATTTTTCATGCTTTATTTATCCAGGGAATGTTTGCTGAACACATATATGGGATTTCTCAGTAACACCCTGCTTCACACTCAGCTCCACCGCAGTCTCCTACTGCTGGCCGCTGAATAGTTGGAGGTTTAGTGCCTTGCTCGTGGACGCCTCAGCGGTGTGTACTGTGGGACTTTCTCATTCACATTCCTTCCCCAAACAGCTATTAAGGGATTCAAACTGGCAGCGTTTTGGTCACAAGCCAGCTTCTCTCACCTCTGGGCTACCACCACTCCCATTTGGCTAGCTGATAGATATTTGGTTAACCTCACGAAGCCCCCAGGATCAACTCCGCTCTGTTTCACTAGCTTACCACCGCCGGGGCCGAGAGCGCATTAGCACCACGGGACGTTATTCAAACATAACACCTTTAACTTGGATTACCACTGGGAGGGTGTTAGGGCATGAAATGTGCCTGGCAACGTCTGAGGAAACGAGCTAAATCTGAGTAAACACTGAAATTATCTAATGAATTGGGGGTTTTATGCCAAGAGCTAATGAGTCAGAGTTAGTGGTTAAAGTTAATGCCTCAGCTTTGGTTTATTGGCAGCAGGTAGCGGCTGTGGGGAAGCTGCAGCCTCGAGGCTGGAGAAGTCAAGAGATAAAAAGCAGAAGAAATGACTTTAATTCATATCTCCCAACCTGACAAAAGGGATTGTTAGTGCAGGTTGGAAGTATTTACAGCAGTATAAAAGCATTTATGGGTATTATTTTGCCTGATATGAAATCTAAACCAGAGCCATGATCTTTGGCCTTAAACACATAAAAAGGAGTTACTGCTGACTTTGACGGGTAGAAATGGGCTTGAGACCAGAAAGCTGCCAGTTTGAATTCATCAGGGAAAAAATATGGAAGGGGAAAGTAAACAAGCTTCTCTTCTCCTTCAGCACTACCCACACAACCCAAGGTACTATCAAGTTCAACAGCACTTTAAGTGCCTTGCTCAAGGGCAGATTGACTGTAGTTGTTGAGGGAGGAGAGCGTTATTTTGTTCAGTTTCCCCTCCAACAGTCCAGGGATTCAAATCAGTGACCTTCAGTTCACAAGCCCGCTTCTTGTGAACTGAAGGGAATCAAAAGAGTATCACGAGAAGTTCATTGTGTGTGTGTGTTTGTCTGGGTTTTGTCCTCCAGGGAGAGCTGCCTGACGCCGGTCAGCCCCGAGTCGTGTCCCCTGGTCCAGGCCTTCCTGGCTGGGTGTCCCGGCCGGCTGTTCCTGGGTCACGCCCACGCCCAGCTGAAGACCGGCCTGCAGACCCAGGAGAGACACCTCTTCCTCTTCACTGACGCTCTGCTGGTCGCCAAGGCCAAGTGAGTTCCCCTCTGTGGGTCTGTGTGTGTGTGAGAGAGAGAGCCAGCGCAGGAGTGTGAGAAACGACAGAGAGGGAATGAAAGAATGTGTTTGTTTGTGTTTGTGTGTGTGTGTGTGTGTGTGTGTGTGTGTGTGTGTGAGAGAGAGGGGAAACAGTGAGATGAAGCAAAATGGAAACAGGCAGACATAAACAGGAAAAAAGGGAGAGAAACAAAAGACAGAAAAGCAACATTACATCTGTTCCTACTTTTTTCTGTAACCATGGAAAAAAAATGATTCTGCAGCGGACTGATGGAACCACATGCTCCTGCTATCCCTCCCTCCATGCCTCCTTTCCTCACTCCCTTGCTTCCTTCACCCCTCCTTCTTACCTCCCTCCCTCCCTCCCTCCCTCCCTTCTTCCCTCGTTTCTTTCTTCCCAGTCTATAATTATTTCCCAGCCAATTAAATCCATATGAAGCCTGGCTCAGATCAAAGCCACACTAGGCTGCCCTGGGCCTGCATGGGGTTCCCCACCCAGTGGACAAACTGCAACTACACACACACACACACACACACACACACACACAGATACAGTTATGTCCACCCACACGTTTGTGCTAAAATACACATGCTAACATACAATCATACATTCCCAGACGCTGTAAGTAAACACGCTACAGACATATAAATTTCCCTCCATACATACAATGTGCCATACACACACACACACACACACAACATAGAAACACACACATGCACACACACGGGCGCACTTACGCTATTGAAGTGCGCAAACACACACATACATGCACTTACACACAAAACATGAACACATACACATGCATACACAGAGACAGACTTATGCTGTGTGCACTTATGTACTTTTACGACCCAAACACACACACACACACACACACACACACACACACACACACACACCCCTCAGCGCAGACACAGCAGGGCCTCTGTGGTCTATCCTGGGAGTCATGTGCCAGTGGGCGGAGCTGACCCGTCCAGCAGAGAGAGCACAGGCTATAATTGGCTTTATTACATTTTGGCTGAACACAGTGCGTGTTAGAGGAATGTGTGTGTGTGTGTGTGTGTGTGTGTCTACGTATGTGTATTTGAGAGAGAGAGGGATAGCAAGAGAGAGAAAAATAAGTTCATTGATGTGTCTGTGTGTGTGTGTGTGTGTGTGTGTGTGTGTGTGTGTATGCCTGCACACATCCATGTAATAGCAGGGAGAGTATGTATGGATTCCACATGTGTGCTTTTGCAATTCCTCCCTCTATAATCACAGATCTAGTGGTGGACAAATACACTTCAACTTCGTTTACCCATTTTTTCCTCTGGAAATAGACTTCAGCCCAATCTTTTAGTACGTCTATTCTATAAATGGTTCCTTGAAGAACTCCCAAATGTTAGAGGTTTGTGGAAGTACACTCTGAAAAGTAAAAGGTAGGTAAAAAGTAAAAAATTAAGTCAGATTGCAACTATAGGGGACCCCAGTAGGTTCCTTGTGGAACTCCTTGATAAGGGATCCTTCAGGCTTCATGAGCCCTGATGGTGCTTAAAGAACCCTCTAACATATCGTGTCTGTCGGGTGAAAACCTCGTAACTCCAACCTTGGTAATTTACATATTTTAGCTTAAATTGAAGGATTACATGCTCCTCTATGGGTTGAGAAAGTTCTACGACCCCTGGACTGATGAAACCTTTTCAAAACCACATGGATAAACAGAAAAACGCCTGGTCGTCAAGCTAAAACAAGGCTGTTTTTCTTAGTTCCTGAAAAGTTGACATTTTGGAGATACAAGGTTTTCACCCAACAACGATATATGGGTGCTCCAGTGGAAACCCAAAGGTGCTTATTGGCTTCCTTTGGAGCTAAGAAGAGCAGGAGAAGGATGATTTTACATTTTTCATCAAGGAACCTTCTGGGGTTCCACTATATGGTTGGAATCTGAGGAGCTCCTAAAGGTTCCTTGAAGCCCATGTTGAAGAACCCTCCCCTGCACAGTGTATTACCATGTAGCGCTGTGTGTGTCCTGCAGGTCTCCAACACATTTCAAGCTGAAGGCCCGGGTCAGAGTGTGTGAGATGTGGACGGCCGGCTGCATGGAGGAAGTGTGTGAGGGAAGCACCAACCCAGAGAGGAGCTTCGTCATGGGCTGGCCCACCTGCAACTGTGTGGCCACCTTCAGGTACACACACACACACACACACACACACACACACACCGTGAGGAACTTTCAATAAGGGGAATACTCAGCAGGTAAACTGTTGTTTCCTTAAAATGCAAAGATAGAAGATGATTTCAATCATTTGAAAAAAAGAGGAAGGAGTCCATGCAACTTCACTTCCCCTCAAATTACCCTCTGGACACACACACACACACACACACACACACAGTATCTATGCTTGCTCACAGGTGGTCATACCTACACACAGTATATCCTCGTTGCATGACTCTTATTCATGCCCATAACACAAACCTCTCGCTCTAAAACGCCTCTGTAAGTCGCTCCAGCATACTTCTAAATGAGTACACTGTGTTCTGAGGCGTACATGTACATTACTGAAGGGAACTAAAACTGAACACGCAACCACACAAGCCATAAATCCTTAAGCTGAACCGCAGCGAAAGAAGTGTTCCCAGTCGTAAAAGCCCCTCGTCCCACCACAGCCTGATTGGAGCGAGCAGAAAACCACACACACACACACAGATGAGTACACAAATACATACGTGCATACAATCGCACCTGTATGTGGGCACACACACAGATTCATACTGACACACACACACACACGCCACACACCCATTACGTGTCCCGACAGCAGGAATTCAGTGGCAGCCTGGGGGAAGTCTGCAGTTTTAGCCGGAGGGAGTTACGTAACAAGGAAAATAGATGGTTATCGAACATGATTTCCTCTTATTATGTTTTATCGCTCTCTTTACCCCTCTTCAGCTCCGTGGAACACAAGGACAAATGGCTGGCGCTCATCAAAAGGTAACCGGCTGGGCGTACCAGATGCTACTTGCTCTGTAATGATTTGTGATTGTATGATTTGAAATCAAATTCCCCTCATGGGACAATAAAGATTTAATTTAAATGAGATTGAAGGGATTTAATTGAATCAACAATCACAGTCTGAATGAATGAGAATCAACTGACACGTTAAATCATAAAATGTCAACTTCTGTGATACAAGTTAGCTAATTTTCCTCACAACTCTTTTGCTAAGGAGAATTATTTGGTTCAAGAATATTTACAAACCCCTCGAGACGTGATATCTGACATGCGTGCATTAATTCCCGATGTTAGTCTCCCACATGGGCCAAAGGAGCTCATTTATATTCGAAGCTTGTTTTTATTTTGACGCTGACCTCCTTCTTCCTTCCTCTCCTCTCTCCCCTCCGCTCAGTCGGATAAACGAGGAGAAGGAGAAGGACGACCCCAAGACCATTCCCCTCAAGATATTCGCAAAGGATATTGGGAATTGTGCATATGTAAGTGTCTTTTCTTTCAATTCATCCTGCCTCAGTCTCTCTCTCTCTCTCTCTCTCTCTCTGTTTTTAATTATTTTTGTCATCATGTAGGCGCAAAAATGTGTATGTTGAATGACTGATTGATTGGCTGATGCTTTATCAATCCATAACAGGGTAATTCATGATGTTACCAGCAGCACAACATTTATATTACCACACAGTCTACTGCATATTTCCATAAAGTTTCATAAATATATGTTTCCACCAGGCCAAGACGCTGGCGGTCAGCAACACTGACAGCACCACCGACGTCATCCGCATGGCTCTGCTGCAGTTCGGCATATCGGTGAGTTTGAGTCACACTTTACTTGGAGAGTCCGATGCTGATATGCAACTTACTATAGTGTGACTGTAACGTGTCACCAGAGTTTCAGGTGTGAGAAGTAGCCTAAAGATATTAAATGTCTGGGTTCGGGTTAGTGTTTGGGTTACAGTTTGTAGAGATGCAGCAAATAGGCAAGTGAAGCTTTGTGGAAAATCAACTTTTTGTCGCCTGATAGTGGAGTATCGATACTGGACTATCCAAATAAAGTACTGTAGGAAACCCATGAGGAATAGGATACTCAGAAAATCCAGAAAACAGCCAGACTTGGTCTCAGTTTATTATTTTTTAATTGGATTCATCAGTTTAATGTGTTTAAACCTTCATCAGAGCACCATGGAAACTCACCTGCTCTACATTTAAAGTGTTTCTGTAGTTTGGGTGATGTGTGTGTGTGTGCGTGTGTGTATTATTGCTGTTGCTGTATGAATCTAGTATCATTGAAAGTCTCAAACCTCTTTGTTGCTGCTCTCTCTCTCTCTCTCTCCCTCCCTGCAGGGTTGTGTTAAAGACCACCAGTTGTGGGTGAACTCCAGTAAGGACGAGCCTCCATACCCTCTCATAGGTGAGTCCACCTGTCATAGACATTAGTATCAAAGCCTTGCTATTATCAAAGCTGGAGACTTTTAGTTTTAATCCCAAACATCAGGGAAAACTTGGCCAAGGGAAGAGAATGAGAAACACTTTCCTCTCCCTTTTACTACCATCAAGCTGCCCTTAAGCAGAAATCCTATTCAAGTAGAAGTACTGTTACTTTGCTGATATTTTACTTAAGTAGAAGTAAAAGTAAAAAAGTGTCTGATTTAAAATGTCCTCAGAGTAAAAGTTCCTGAGTTCCTCTTTAGAACAGAGATCGTTGTTAGCTGTGATCTTTTCCATGTGATTCTAAAAGGAGAGAGGTCAGAGTTCAAACTAGATTCTTTTCACTGGAAACATTAGAAACGACAAAATAAAGTGCAGAAACAAAGTAAAGTCAGATTCCTCTTCTCACTGTGAATGGATCCACAGTTTGTCAGTTTACGTCGATCCAGTTTCTGCTGCTGATGGAGAGACACAAGATCTGGTCTGTGATGGACGGGATTTAAAATGGACTGCAGGAAAACATATTTAAATAAAAGTACACAAAAAAGCTACTCAATTACAGTGACATGACTAAATGTAATTAGTTACTTCCATCCTTGCCTAGTCATTCCAGGTGTAAATGTGTGAAACTGTAAGGATGTGAAGCAGGCCAATGCTGAAAACCAGCATGCATGCTCAGTAAAATCCTCCCTGGATAAATAAAGGTTCAACAGAAACCTCCTGCTTCATTCCCCCCCCAGGATGAATAGTTTGGGAAATCGTGCGGCACTAATGCAGGGTGGCTCCACAGCGGGAGGGGGGGCACTACTGTACAGACATTAGTGGCACACCAACAACTTCACATCTGGGAGCATTTTTAGCTTTTTTTTTTTCTTAACCAACCTTTACAGCCTTTTCATGACTTCCGGTTGCCATTTTCTTTTATTCTGGAGTCTTTAAAGATCTGTTGAACTCCATTCCTCCAGGATAAAACACCAAAATCAGTGATTCTGTGATCTGTTGCTCCGGTAGAGGAGACTGGAGAATTGTGGGGTTTTTTTTCTCTCTCCATTCACTGCCATTGTATGGAGGAACAGTCTGAAAATCACACTTCTAGCACATAATCAGACTGTTCCTCCAGACAACGACAGTGAATGGAGAGAGAGAAAAAAACACAATTCTCCAAGTTCAACATCACTTTAAGTTCATACTGAAATCCTAACAGCCCGACTCCAGACTGTTGCTTCATCGTTGCATCATCATTTTAGGCGGTACACATTCACATTCCTCCCAAATTTCTATTAGATTTTTTTGCACTAACTCCATGTCACACACTCAGACACAGGCATACCAGACCCACGACCTCTAACCTTTTGACTCTGAAATCTCACCCAGGCCACGAGTTTCCCTTCAGCATTAAGATGAGCCACATCCGGGACGGGGGGAGCAGCGGTGGAGGAGGAGGAGGAGGAGGAGGAGGAGGAGGAGGGGGGAGGGATCCGGCGAGTCCCACAGACTGTCCCGGGGTGCTGCTGCTGGACCAGTGTCTCCCTCCTGACACCCAGTGCCAGTTCATCCTCAAGCCCAGCAAGGTGGCTCCGGGACAGGCTCCGCTTATCGGTAAGACGGCCTGTCTGGGCATTAAAGGGACGGTCAAACCACTTCAAAATATTAATTTTCTTATTCTGTATCACTCTTGAGTTCTATGTCCATCATCCACCAAGATCTGAGCGTTCTTAAAATTCAATAATTGCAGCCTCTACGCTTCTCCCAATAATTAATCAGTAACATAGCCTGAAAATGAAAACCTGCACCAAGGCAGCACTTAGTGTTTGTGGAGCTGAACAGGATGATAAGCACCGTTCTGGTGGTTTGCACATGGAACCAGTAATCTTTTCGGGACCGGAGGAAGTTTCACGACCCGCGAGCCTTGGAGCCCCAGTCAAAAAACCTAAGGTGTAATTTGAAACAACGCTCGGGGGGTCTATCTGGAAACGAGGCTGTTTGGCTTCACGGTGAAAGGTACGAGGTTTGCCTTCCTCAGCAGGGGGAGCTGAGGTTCTCCTGGTAGGTGGTCGGTCTGTTAGGAGTCCAAACATAAATCTAATCCCATTCAAACCACAGGGAGAAATATCAGAGCGCTGAGGCAGAATACAGAACCGAATCAGAATCAGAGACTGAATTACCTTCACTTACACCAACAAGTTCACTTTGTTGGAGCTTGTTCTTGATACTCACTCTTGAGTGGGGTTGATTTTCCCTGAATCAATCTCTAGTGACTGACGTATCTGAACCAATCACTAGTGACCGACGTATCTAAACCAATCACTAGTGACCGATGTATCTGAACCAATCACTAGTGACTGACGTATCTAAACCAATCACTAGTGACCGACGTATCTGAAACAATCACTAGTGACCGACGTATCTGAACCAATCACTAGTGACTGACGTATCCGGCCGCTACATCCATGGTTAGCCAGACATTTACCAACTGCATCAAGAATGTTGTCGATTTGACAAAAATATTGTTTTTGCAAAGACAGTCTGTTGGTTGATGGGGTGATTTCAACAAATATTATTCTGCCGAAAAACCGTTGCACGAACGGTTCAAAGTTTAGTCCCACCCACAAAGCTTCTGATTGGCTCGATTGTTTCTCTGAGGGAGAGCAAGCCGCTAACGAGGGAAGCATCAGACTCTCTGAAACGCTCGACAAAATCTGAAGAGTAGAGGGGCGAGATTCAGGAGTCTGGAACCAGGCTACAGTACAATGCTCAGATGTGAAAACACATCGATGGGGGGAACAAGAAGAAGAAAACAAAACAACGAGAACGGTGGGAAAGGAGACGGAGAGGAGAAGGGGTTAGGACGAGGGTTAGGACCAACACAGAGGCAAAGTGAGGACAAAGAGGCAGAAACCCCAGAAGGGACGGGAGGAGTGTGAGAATAGGAAGATGGAAACCGAAAAAGAGATGACACAGCTAGTGAGTAAGAAAGAAGGTCAGCGGAGGTGAAGGAAAGGGAAACAGATCAAGAGAGAGAGGGATCGAAATAGGGAGACGGGGGAAGAGTGAGAGAGACGGGAAACTAGAGAGAGAGATGAGGAGAAAAACAAGATGCCGGTAGAGGAAGAGATGGAGATGGAGATGGAGAGAGGGATGGAAAAAAAAGATGAGGAGAAAAGGCCCGGAGGAAAACAAGCAGAAGAGAGAGAGAGTGCGTGTTTTCCAGTCCTGGAGGCTCCAGAGTGCCAACCACAAGCTTCCCCTCAGATTCCTCCGCCTCAAACATAACAGCGTCTTACATAATCGCTCCATACCAGCGCAGCCAGATCGCTCACACCCAACACGACATGTGTGTGTGTGTGTGTGTGTGTGTGTGTGTGTGTTCATGCGTTTATCCTCCATCGATCCTCAAGTCTTTCTTCAATGCCAGAGGGTAGAAACACTCGGTGTCACTATAAAATAAAACTTAAGTGACTTGATGTTTTTTTTTCCAAACTATTCCTCTATGGGATGCTGCAGGATTCGTCCTTTGCTAAATCTATATTTGTGTGTTTAAGTGGGAAAACAGTCCTAAGGCATTGTTGATCGATTCAAAATCAAATCAGCTTTCACTATGAAACCAAACCCCTTAATTTTAGCTCTGAAATGTCCTTAATTTCTCATTACATAAACATTAATTATCCGTTAAAAATAACACAGCTTTAAAAAAAGTAAGGTTAGTATCATGGGTTGATAAGGGGTGTATTCATGGGTTGGTTCACGGAGACACTAGAAATTAAGGGATTTTTCATGTCTTTTGTGCAGGTTTACAGGTTATTAATGCGTTATTAATGGAAAGTTTCTGCCTCCCTGAATTTCACATTAAATTAGAAAGTAAGCCGTCAAACATTAAGAGGTGTTTAAGGTGGTTTTGATGGGGTCTCCTCCATTAATAACTCCCTTAACTCATTTTAAGGGGATTTTTTGCATAGATTAAGAGGTGAATTCATGTAAATGTAAGGGTATTTTAAGGGATTACTGGTTCGTAGAGTTTATTGGCATGACAGGAAAGACACCTTTGTTGCCAAAGCAATACAGTTCTTCAATTAACCAATTGCAAACATTAACCAATAGCTTTCAGTACATAACCAATAATCCATCAATATCAACACTTATATCAACAGTATAACTAAAAGCCTTAAGCCTCATCAAACTTTGCTGCCAGTAACGTGGATTCCTCATGTTCTCCAAATGGAAACTTCTGTTCTTGTGGGAGGAAACCAAAGTTTGACGATCACACCAAGACATTTTGATCTAAAGGCTTCTGCTTAAATGCTTGAAATTAGTTTCTTAGACAAATATAAATAGTGAAGTTGATCCTATGTATGAATTTCTTTCCAAAGCCTTTGCCTTTCCGTCAAGGCAAAAAATCTAAAATATAAGATAGTTTTGATTTGTTTAACACTTTTTTTGGTCGCTGCATAATTCCATTTGTGTTATTTCATAGTTTTGAAGTCTTTATTATTATTATAAAATATGAAAAATAGTAAAAAATAAAGAAAAATGCGTGTCCAAACTTTTGACTGGTAGTGTATGATCATAAATTCATCGTCTCCTCTGCCATGACATCATCGCTGTTCTCCTCTGGCCAACTTTTTTTTTTTTTATTGGCCGTGAAGAGAAATATTTTGCATCTGTTGTGTAACAAGGCAGCCGAGGTTTACAGGAGGATGACAGCCGGTGCCCACCCAGTCTTGGAGCGCTCTACCTCTCCTTCAGTTCCTCTCTCTCTCTCCCTCTCTCTCTCTCTCTCTCTCTCTCTCTCTCTCTCTCTGTTCTCCCCAGCGAGCTGTAATGACGCAGCGGCTGATTTACAGCTGCGTTGTGTTTTGTTAACGAGGGCCGGCCTGCTGAGAGGTGCCGGAGCGGGGCCAGCAATTATGTTATTGTTGAACTTTGAGGCAGAACGTAATCGGGCATAACGCCACGCCGGATCGTTAAATAACAGGTTTTAATCGGGCAAAGCTCCGGGCAGCTATGTGAGCTATGCTGCATGTCGAGGGGCCTTTTGGGTCCTCCACCCAAGAATCTGCAGTGAGAGGGGAGAGGCCCACCCTACAATACAAATCACATATTACTCCCTAATAACTTAAAAAAATGAATGTAATATAAAGTGGAATGTAACATAAACTTTATTGATTGCTACAGGGAAAAATTGAAGTGTAGGTTGGAGAACAAAGAGTAAAAAAGGCAAAAAATTTAAATGAAATAAAATCCCCTTTTTTTGACATTATCTCCCTTTTGTTTGTAAAATAAAATTGAAGATAGAGTGTCTCCATAATGCTGGTGAATCGTATCGCTTCTCCACAATGGCTCAAATAAAATTCACACTAACATTTCTATTCACACACTGACAGATTTACAGAAGCTCTCAGTTTGCAAACTTACAAATTTACAAATATCAACAATAATTCAGACCAACTCGAGAAAATGTAGCGCTACAACTAGAAAATCATGCTGCAGTACAGTCTGTGAAGTCGCTCTGCTTTTCCTTTTTAACAAGCGTTCCCTGAAGGCATCACAGGCTCGAGCCTCGCTTCTCCTCCTCTTGGTTTTCACTCTTTCACTCTGTCAGTCTGAGTCAGTCTGGATGGAGACACCAGCCGAAACACTCAACAAATATATTTCACTTTAATTGCATTCAAATATAAATGTCGGTTAACTCCAAACTTCACTCTCCATGTGGATTTCTTCTTCAGGTTCTATTTTCTTACTAACTTGCTCTTGTTGAACACGTGCAGTTTGTCAAGTTTCATAACCGCACAAACACACTGAGCGTTATGTCACAGTGAACACACTGATAATGACAGAGCTGCGGACAGACAGTAACACACACACACACACACACACACACACACACGCTCACACACCTCAAATTAAACCGTACTCTCTCAGATGGAAATGAGCATGAGCGCATGTGTCGCTCAAACACTGAATCAATGGCTCTTTCTTCTCCTCTCTCTCTTTCTGTCTCTCTGTCTCTTTCTGTCTCTTTCTCTGTCTCGTTATTATGTTTTCACCCATCTGTCTGTCCGTTAATAAGATATTTCACAAAGTTACAAACAGATTTGTGTGAAATCTGGTGGACAGATCGCTCTTGGCCCGATTAGATTTTGGTGATGATCCAGATCTGGGATTTCTGCCATTAGACAATTGTCATTTTTTAGCCATAACTAGTATGCTGCATTCATGTGCTGGTGGAAAAGTCCAACATTTGGGACTTCCAAATCGGCTGCTAAACAGCGTTGCTTTCACATGCTATTTTGTCGGATCCTATTTTGACCCAGAAGACAAACGATAAACAGACAAACCTTTCGGAGTGTCTTCTAGTTTGACATGTATTACTCGAGCAACAGTAGTGTGATTACAACTGAAAACATCATAACCCCCCCCCCTCCTCTCCTCCCTCCCCCCCCCCCCCACAGAGCCCGGGCAGCAGAAGTCCTTCAAGAGGAAACGGTCTCTGATCAACTGGACGTTCTGGAAGGGCTCCAGCAGCCAGCTGGACGGCCTGCCGCTGTCCCCCACCTCGCTCCCCCCCGCCCCGGGACGGCTGTTCGGACGGCCGCTCTGCTCCGTCTGCTCCCCGGACCACGGCCTGCCCAAGCCTGTCATGGTGAGGGACCCTGGGACCCTGTCTGGAGGGGGTCGAGGGAGGGATGGTTTTGGGGTTGACAGGGTGTTTGAGAATGGGATGTAGGGAGGGAATGGGAAAATGAGGGAATGTGTGTATTTTTAGATGTCAAAATCTATGGTCCTTTAGCTCAGAAAAAGGTTCTTTAGGCTTGAACCAGAGCAGAATCCTTTAGTGGTGCTAAAAAGACTCATTTAAGAATGCATGAAATGTTCCAAATTAAGAGTATTAAAATAACTTTTAAAGAAACACACTGTTCAAACAAATCAGAGGCTTCTTTGAGTCATTACGCTTGAATAACCCTCGTTTTTCTCAGTGTCCACCGGGCTCCTCTTCTCTGAGAGACTATTAAAAACCCATTTGAGGCACAGCACTCTTTCGCTAAAAGTTTAAATATTCTTAAAAGCTGCACTAGGCAAGATTTTTATTTAAAAATCTCCCCCCCCCCCCCCCCCCCCCCCCGCCTCCTCAGGACATGCTGGTGTTCCTGTACCAGGAGGGGCCGTACACCAGAGGGGTGTTCAGGCGCTCGGCGGGGGCCAAAGCCTGCCGAGAGCTGCG
>NC_136006.1:3907314-3932314 GCF_048128805.1 Centroberyx gerrardi | reverse complement strand
CACACACACACACACACACACACACACACATGCACGTGCAGATTTATCCTCCGTCTATCCTGCATTAGTGGCAGTCGTAGTAGAAGTCCCCCTTCATGCATTCATCCTGCAGACAGTTCTTTATTGAATGTAATTCAACAGAAATGATTCTGTTGTAACACAAAAGTCTAACACACTGGTACTTCGAGGGCCGAAGGTCCTGCAGGTTTTTGTTCCTCCTTGATGGTTGATGAGCCACACCTGGTGCCAGGTAGCGACAGACCAGGTGTGGCTCATAAACTATCAAGGAGGAACAAAAACCTCCAGGACACTGGCCCTCGAAGACCGGAATGGAGTATCTAGGCTCTATTCATTTTTTCCAAACAAATTCCTCTTGTGAATGGAGCCAATTGTAAGATGCAGTAAAAATGGGACCTATCAACTGCATCTGGCACCATGTGGAGTCTACTGGAGAACTGGCCGTGTGCAAATAATGTCTAAATATGAAACAACTAGAAGCCTGAGTCAGCTTGTTGTGGTGTGGCTGTAGATCCATTCAGTAACGTTCTCAGTAAAAGTGAATAGTGTGATAAGGTGGATTTGGTTACTGTGACACAGTAAACTGTCTTGTCTTTAGCCCTAGTCTCTACTCCAAAACACTCTGAGTTGTAGCTTGAGAAGAGTCAGCTCAGTTAACCTGAACAAACTGTTAGCTAGCTAACTAGCCGGCAAACACACTGATGTTAATGTGAACATGCTAACGCTAGCTGCTACTAGATACGTTAGCTAGTGTGCTAATCAGATGTGTTAACAACAAGACAGTGATGTTAGCTGACCAGATACTATTATACGACATTATCTAAGCACTAAATCAATCAGATGGATCAGTGATGAAATGATCAGTTCAGTCACAAACAGACAGAAATTAGCCGTCCATTCAGTTCTAATGAGACAGACAAGTTGTACGTTTTGCAGTTAACCTCTATACAAAGATAAGAGTGTTTGGTATTTGCCCCAGCCTGCTGAACCACCAGAGCACTTTCATTTTTTTTTTTTCTGAATGGTTGAGAAAGCGTTAAGGAAAACATCTCTGTGTGGAGCTGAAGAAGAAGAAGAAGTAGGTCTGAACAGGCTGCTGATGGACGCCGGGTGAAGGAGTGAGTCTGCTGGAGGCCCACAGGCTCTTTCTGACACACAGAGCGACAGCCAGGAATGGAGAATGAGGGATTGAAGGAGGGGAGGAAGAAAGATGAGATGAAAGAGAGAGTGACAGGTAATAAGAGAGAGATAAGGGAGGGGAAAGAAACAGGAAAAGTTACTGTAAAAAAAAGAGAAAGGGGGCGGATGAGAGTGGAGAAAACAAGGAGGGAGGAAGGAGAAGAGAGGGGGAGTGAATGAAAAAGTAAAAAGGCGTAAATCTAGAGCAAGAATACACACATGCTGAAAAAATGTCAACTTTTCAGCAACTAAGAAAAACAGTTTTGCTTTTAGCTTGATCACCAGGCATTTTTTGAGTTCATCCAATTTATTGTGAAAGGTTTTTATAAGACCAAGTGGTAGAATTTGCTCAAAATCTATGTAATGTATATTTCAGTTGAAGTTAAAACATTAAAAACATCAAGCCTGGAGTTATGAGGTTTTCACAGTATAACAGCGATGTCCAACCTATAGTATTTTACCCCCGGATATACCATCAGTGTTGTAATCCAACATGTGATATTACAAGGGATTACAGAGTCACTTTAATCAGCAAATAATGGTAAATTAACACAGGCTTCCCACTGGTTATGGAGTTTCTGGAATATTATGGAATAGTTAATTGCTTTCTGGGCAGGGAGAGCCAGGGAAGCCGATAAATTCTCTCGAAAGGTCGGGAAATATCAGGGAGTTTGACAAATGGGTCACTTTACTGGAATAAACCAGAATGTATTTTGTAACTCGTTTCACACATTGATCGAATTAGCTGGTGGTTTTCAGCCCAACTGGAGCGGAAGCCAGATCC
Source organism: Centroberyx gerrardi (assembly GCF_048128805.1). Lineage (NCBI taxonomy): Eukaryota > Metazoa > Chordata > Actinopteri > Beryciformes > Berycidae > Centroberyx > Centroberyx gerrardi. The sequence continues at coordinate 3,930,333 of NC_136006.1, read as the reverse complement.
GCTCACCCCGCTTAGAAAAACAACATGAACAAACCAGGAAAGAATGAAAACTTTTTAGGTCATGGAAGCGCTCCGACTTGGTTGTGGGAAGTCAGGGAGAAGGTCTGGGATTTGACATCAGGGCCGCAGTGGAAACCCTGTGGACAGGAATTTAGAGATATATTCACACTTTACAGCGTTTCACAACACAAACTGACACATATCAAGATGCACATACAGTGCAAAGGGAGACATACAATAAACAGAGTATGGCATCTTACTATTTATAAAGAAATAATACCCAAGAAGATCCTCTTTTCTGGGATTATGGATACGGAGGTGATGTGGCTTCTGTAGGTGCGAGGTATCCATGACTTGTAGTGACGCCACCTTATTGACTCCTAAACAGTCATTCATTCTATTTTATTGATTAACACACTTTACTTACTTACCACTTACATTGTTTATAATAACTGTGTTGGGATGGAGGAAGGGGGAAACTTCATCGTTTGCCAAAAGATAAAGAGAGGCGTAACACATTAGCAACAGTTTATAAAGGTAATTAATCAGAGTCCTTTTACTGGCTAAGTATATTTGCACATCGAAGGAATTTAGTTTAGTGGTTGCTTGTGTACTTTAAAGACAGAAAGAATAAAACACAATATAAACCAATAAAAACAGTATATAAACAAAGAAAAACAGTATAAAACTGCATATAAACAACCCAAACACAATAGAAACAGGAGAAGAAATGATGAGATCAGAAACAAATACAGAATACAGTTATTGCACTGTAAGTAATTAAATCAGGAAGAGCTGTTTCTCTTGAAGATGAAGGACTTTTGGATAGTTTCACTCATCCTGAAGTGAAATACCGAGATGCATCGGTACTTTTGTGCACGTTAAGGATTTCCCCGGGTTTTGAAGACGGGTTGTGAAGAAGACGCAGAAGGTTTCATAGAGATCATGAAACGACAGATCTGGGAGTTTATCTGCAGACTGTAGCGGTGTCGGCCATGTTGGAGCCAGAGAGGAAGAGTCACTTCCTGATTGGCTTCAAAACTCACCTGTGGTTTCAGCTGCTTGGTTAAAACAGGAGGAAACCACAAGATGATGACCGTGATGATGAGGAGGATCACTCCCACCCGATGTAACGATGGAATCCGTCACCTTGTTTAACCTCTAAAACTGAACCTCCTCCCTTCATCCGTCTGGTTAAATATGAGCAAATCGACTGTCAGTGGTCGTGTCAGTAGAGTCAGTAGAGTCAGTAGTGTCAGTAGAGTCAGTAGAGTCAGTAGTGTCAGTAGAGTCAGTAGTGTCAGTAGAGTCAGTAGAGTCAGTAGAGTCAGTAGTTTTATGGCCCAGCTGGACGCTCCTTAGCCAAACACAGACAGACCGTCCTCTTCCCCTCTTGCCTTCTGAATACTGACTCACATAATGCATGTTGACATCCATGTGGCAGAGGCTGCAAATCACACACACACACACACACACACACACAAAGAGACAACATCTGGTCCCACAAACAAACTGAGAGGCCCTACAGTGTGTTTGTCTCCTCGGTGTTTCCATCGCGTCACGCAGGCGGAGGGGAAACAGCTCGCTTCTAAACACGACCGCCGCATCTCAGGAACTGAAACTTTCCACGGCTGGAGGAGGAAGACTCCCGAGTGTGTGAGCGGCCTCGGCCCGGTGGGGGGCGTCGGGGTCTTCGGACGTCATCTGTGTTTAGTAAATCGTCTGTCTGGCCTAAACAGCGGTCCCGACTCTCCGCCTGAGGAATTCCTCGTCTCGGTCGATGTTTAAACCAATCAGGCGACAGGTCGTTTCAGCCAAGTCATCTGATTTGAAGATATTTTCCAACTGGGCTGATAATTCCCATAAAACACATGACTTGGTTGCCAACTCTTAGCGATCTTTCTTGCTTTTTATTCTTATTCATGTGCACTATTTTTGTAGAAAACTGTACACATTGAAACTATTGTACAAAACACCCTAGAAGACATTTGATACTGATAATTACGGATATTTTGTCATATCAATAAGTATGATGAGGAACGTCCTTTGAGGTTTTTACCGTTATATGACTGATTATCTCAAAAGTTGTGCTTCCAGAACGGTTACTGTCCAAAATTACTACACATAGGATTGGTATCTAGTCTACAGCTGCGGTCATTCTGCAAGAATTTGAGTAACTGATAATCCAAACCAATATGTGATGTCATGTGTCTTTATCAGGACGTTATCCAGGACTGGGAAGAAGGAGTTTGAAGTTTTCTTTTCTTACTGTGAATACTCAGCAGCCTGTGATGAAGGAGGTGGAGGTTCAACGTCAGAGCAAAATTTCCACAATATAGATATTATGGCACGGTAGAAATGAATCTTCAAACAGCTTTGGAAGCAGTTGTGAGCTGAAAGATAGAAAGAAAGAAAGATATTTAAGTCTCAAATTTCACTAAACGATGCAGGCGGCAGCTCAGGTTTCAGGTTCAGGCCGTCAGACTGTGTGCTGGGTGTGGTTCTCTGTGTGGACGCATGGTTCTGCGTTTTGTATCTGTGTGTTACGTGTTCCCCTGAGAGAATATGTGAATTTACCAACCATCTTGTGCAGATGTAGAGATCCCACTTTTACTCTGCATGTCTGCCAAACTACTGCTGCAGCTCGGCTCCATGCAGGATAGATACAGGCTAAATGAACGAAGGAGGCCTGCTGTGTGTGTGTGTGTGTGTGTGTGTGTGTGTGTGTGTGTGTGTGTGTATGTGTGTGTGCGTGTGTGTCAGTGCTAACCAGGCGGTGTGTTTCCCTTGCAGGTGTGTGAGCTGGTCCGGTTCCTCATAGAGAACTGCAGCGGCGTCCTGGGAGACGACGTCACCTCGCTGTTCAGAGCCTTCAGCCAGAAGAGCAGCAGCAGCGACCACGGATCTGGTGAGAACGCTGCTGAGGAGAGGAGAATAGAATAGAATAGAATAGAATAGAATAGAATAGAATAGAACTCTGCCCTACAGAGGCAAAAAGCAGTAGCTGCTCAGCTGAGAAAAATGGTATTAAAGATTTTCTTACTGCCTAGCCAAATGACAGTAAGAAGCTTTTTGAAAATGTGGAAAGAGAATGTTCTTTATCCTTTTACTTAACACTCACTAACAAAATGACAGAATCTCAGTTTTGTCAGTTTTTTTAAGTTACTGCCTTCTTCCTTTCTAGGGCAGAATATGGCTGAATATGGTAAAATATGGCAAAAAAAATACAATAAAATCTGGCCAAATTGGATTTAAATTCTATAGGGGGAAAGAAAGGAAGGAGACGGGCACAAATCAAGCAGAACTGAAACAACATACAACATAACCAGCTTTAATTTAACATAGCTCTTAATTAAGGTCAGAGGTGTGTGTGTGTGTGTGTGTGTGTGTGCAGCTGAACAACAGCTCCTTGACTTGTTTTCTGTGTTTGGGTTCGTCTGGTTGACCCACAGTGCTTCAGTGTGTTACTCCCCACATTATTGTAACAAGGCAGACTGAGACTGACTAGCTCACTGTGTGTGTGTGTGTGTGTGTGTGTGTGTGTGTGTGGTGTATGTAGGTGTGTCTGTCTGTGTTGTGTGTTTTGTGTATGTGCTTGTGTGTGCATTGTGTATTTGTGTCTGCGTCTTTCCTTCTATATTTGTGGGTACGTCCCAGAAATATAAAGAAAGGTGTGTGTTTACGCCTGTGTGTGTGTGTGTGTGTGTGTGTGTGTGTGTGTGTGTGTGTGTGTGTAGCCTAGGGTCTGTCAGGCCTGTTGATTGGGGTCACCGGATCGACCCGCAGTAATTTCAGTGATTGCCGGGGTCACAGGCGTTCGTTAACACAGCAGTGAAGCTCCTCATTCATAAATCCTGCTAAGTTTCTTCCACACGCTATAAATAGTCAGCAGAGGCGGAGCAGCGCCGCGGGACGACGCTCTGTCCTCTGTTCCCAACTGAACCGACGCTTTGTTCATTCAGGGCAGGTGTCTCGTTTCATAGTTTATCTTGAGCCATTCTCAATTCATTGGGTTTTACAGGTAAAGTGCCTACCTGGACAGAGCGAGCGTTTAGAAATAACAGAAATGTAGCAGTTAATTGTCTGCAGGATAGATGCAGGATGAATGCATGAAGGGGAATTTCTACAATAGCCATATAGTAATAGGAAAATAATGGTATATGTAGTTTTGGTGGATTTGTGGATGAAATTGAACTGAATTTGGTGATTACACACATTGTTTAGACTCGTAATAATATTCTCTTTCTCTCCCTCCATCTCTCCTTCTCCCTCCTCATCCCTCACCCTCTCCCTCCCTCTCTCTCTCTCTCCTTCCTCCCTCTCTCCCCCTCCAGACGTGTCGTCGTTCCAGATGAACGACTCGTCGTACGACAGCCTGGAGAACGAGCTGAACGACGAGCCGGAGTCTCCCTACCAGGAGCAGCTGCCGCTCCGCGACAAGGACAAGCCGGACAGCCGCAGCCGGGACTCCGTCATCACGCTGAGCGACTGCGACCCCGACCCCGAGACCGAGACCGACCTGCTGCTGCAGCTCCCCCCGCTGGCCCGGCCCAGGAAGTTCAGCCCCGCCGTGCGGCAGCCCCGCCCCCGGCTGGCCGGCGGCGCGGCGCAGGCTCCCAGGAGGCTGAGGAGGAGCTCGGAGCCGGCGCTGGGCCTGGGCGGCACGCCGCCCTCCGGCGCCGCCGCGGTTCACGCCGAGAATCACCGCCTGCCGGCGAGGAAGGCGAGCTACGACGCCGCCATGGAGGGGGAGGAGGAGGAGGAGGACGAGGTGTTCCTGGAGCAGGGGCTGAGCGCGCTGCAGCTGAAGGAAGGGGCAGGAGACGGATGTGAAAAGGGAGGAGCCAAAGTCCAGAGCGGCGGGCGGAGGAAGACGAAGCACGCCCCGCCTCCTCCGCTGCGATTGGACGCCAGCTGTTCCAGCCTGTCGTCCCCGGCGACGTCGCCCACAGGCTCCTCCCTCAGTTCTTTAGACTCCGCCTTCTCACAGTACTCTACTGACTACGCCACCAACGGGGTGTTTCCGTTGAGCGAGCCGACTCCCCTCTCGCCCGGACGGCCCCAGCTGTCTCCCCGGGGCTCCCCTCCTCAGAGGGACGCCCCCCCGGAGTGGTCCCAGCCCCCCCGGCCCAGCCACGCCCCCCCCCACCCCCATGGCCTCCATCCCAACACCTGGCTCAAGAAGGATCGCCGCCTGTCGCTGAGGCAGCCTGATAACGGACACGTGGAGGAGGAGGCGGCGGCGGCGGTAAACGGGGGTAATAAGCCCCGCCCGGTCAGTAACGGCTCCCCGGTCGCTCGGGACGGTGTCCCGGTGGACGGCGTCCCGGCGGACCGGAGCTGCCGGCGGCGGTCCAGCAGCCCTCCGTCCTATCAGCAGGCTCTGCTGCAGCTGCAGCGCAGCCGCTCCCCTTTCTACAGAGGGACAGAGAAAGCGCTGACGGTCAGAGAGCTGCGGCTGCTGCACGACCAGGCCTGCGCCTACAGACCGCTGAACAACCCCAAACCCCAGGCAGGAAGTGAGGTCACGCAGAGGCTGGCGGGGAGCGAGAGCGTCCAGCCGCCGCAGGGTGTTTTCTACGGACAGAACTCCACCACCCTGGTCCTCCAGAGGCAGAAGTCCCACTCTCTGACTCCGGCGGAGGGAGACAGAGGGAGGAGGAGCGTCACCATGCCCCGCCGCGCCTCCGAACCCGCCAAGCCCTCCTGCTGCCACACCCTGGACAGGCCCCGCCCCTCCAAAGCGGTCAAAGGTCAGCCCCAAGAGAGCGGCCTCAGGGTGTCTGACGTGGAGCCCGGCCACCCCTCCTCCTCCTCCTCCTCTTCCTCCTCCGCCGAGCCGCGCTTCTGCCTGTCTCCCTCCGCCACCAGGGCCGTGAGGGACTACTTTTCCTCGCAGGGCCAGGCGGATGCGGACGCCTGCCTGCGGCGGAGTCAGGAGGTGGCGCTGGCCATCGTGCAGGGGAAGAGGGAGTGGCAGAGCCGGCGGTGCAGCGACCCGCGGGTCGACGACTTCGACCAGCTGTTTTTCGCCGAAGAGTCGTACGTGTAAATAAGGACTTCGTGCGAGAGACTCGTTGTTTTCTACGTCTGGTCGTGTTGTTTCTATGAATCACTTACTCTGCCGTCTTGTCGATGGTGTGTTAATAATACAATATTCATCCATGTACAGGTATTTTCCTCCTGGCCGTAGTACGCTCAGTCACACTCAGAACAGAAAGGTAGAACGCTGCACCTCTTCATCACTGAGGCGGTGTGCTGACGGTACAGACATCGTTTTCTGCTTTAAAAGGTACGGATGTATCCAGCGTAGAAGTCCAACATCTAACTGGGTCGGAAAGTTCAAATCTTGTTCCCTTTTCAGCCATGAGAAGGAGAGAAGGTTTGACAAGCAGCGGTTTGAAAGATGAGAGTTGTGTGTTTTAATCCACAGCGTCTGCAAGACCTGGAAGTACAAACCGCCGCCATATTGTTGACATGACAGTAACTTCACTGCAGCTGAGATCGTCGGACACAAATTTGCAAAGTAGTTCTGCCTAATTTAGGGACTTCATCAAAGAGGAAGGAAAACATTTAATCAGACTTCTGGATCCTACACGATCGATAAGGCTAGTCTGAGACAGATCAACATTACCAGGGTTGTGCCAAAATTTGTTTCCCCTAAAAAATGTTTCCTCGTTTTGTTCTCGGTGTGCGTTGTTGTTTTGCCACCACACGAGGAAATCATCGAGAGGGAAGTACGCTTAATGAATGACAAAAATGTAAGCTAATAAGATCACAAACAAGCATGATCTCAGCTAGGAAGGTTAATGTTAGCAGGCTTCTTTCATTCTTTGTAATTAAACTGTTTTACCGTTTGAAAAACTGAACTGATTTTGTTCTTTTCCTGCCTGGTGTGGGATCGAGGTGAAGACACACCGCCAGGGAAAACACATTTTTAGGGGGAAACAAATTTTGGCACAGTTTGAAACAGAAAAACAACTTTTCTTTCTATTGTTTCCACAAGGAAGCTATCAGATATATATGATAATTTCCTCATGCAGAGGCAAAACAACAACAACAACACCACCACACACACTCCAAGGACAAAACGAGGACACGCTGCCAGGGAAACACATTTTTAGGGGGAACAAATTTTGGCAAACAACAAAGGTTTGTGAACGCTGCCGTCTGTAGCTGCTGCACAGTCGCTAATGTCAACAATATGGCCGACGAATGACTGATATGACATCATGCAGACACTATGGACACGCCCTCAGCTCCATCTGCAACATGTGAGACAGAACAGACTGCAGTGAAACAGACTTTGCATACTTATACCTTAAGAATAAAATATATCTAAGATGGTATATTTATGTCGTTTGTACCTTTTAGGACCAAATTGTGTCTCTTCAGTGGACTGTTTTTTGCGGGGGGGGTTTTTCTGAGTGGAGTGTTTGTGTGTCTGCTTTACTAGCGGTGAATCAATGGGGCAGGTATTTATTCATATGATGCAGAGGTTGCAGAGACAAAGCGCACAGTGTTTTCTTCCCATAGGAGGACAAGCTCTGGTTTATATCTGTGACCTGGGAGGGGGGGGGGTGAAGAAAGACTGTCTGTGTGTGTGTGTGTGTGTGTGTGTGTGTGTGTGAGAGCTGTTGACTATGTTATCATTGACAGTGTGTCCTAAGCAGGGATGTGATGTGAGAAACCTTGTGCCATTTATTCTTGCTTTATAGCACTTCATTATTCTCACCAAAAAAAAAACCCCTTTCAGTCTCACAAGAATGACAAGGACGCAGCCTGTAGTGTGTGTGTGTGTGTGTGTGTGTGTGTGTGTGTGTGTGTGTTATGTTGAATGCACCATTGGAAACACAATTTATCTGGCTCTTATGTATTTTGTCCATAATAATAGGATCAGTTTTATCCCAGTGCTGCCAACATTGCATTGCTGATTTTCAAGGCGACGCTTTACTTTATAATAACTGGCCTTATTCCAGTGTTTTATCCTGTGTATTAATGTATGGAAAAGTATGTAAATGCATACTTATACATAATAAATACTCAACACAATGTAAGTACAATTCGTTAAGTACTAACACAGTATTATTATGAACTGAACATTACTTTTCCACAGGATGATACACTGGAATAAAGCCACTGTAAAGTCAAGTGTTGCTATTTTAAATTGTCTCAAAAATACTTTATCCTGTATTATTATTATTATAATTGTTATCTCCATTACAGTGAATTGTGTTCAACGTGTATAGTTCTGCATATTTATGATTATATAGATAAATATATATATATATAAATATAAATATATTATCACATTACTTTGGTATGTTGTGTTGTGCGAGAAAATCAAATGTGTATTTTTGTACATGCCAATTCTGCTGCTGCTGTCTCTATAGAAAGTATATTTGCTACAGAACGCACCATTTGTATATTGTGTACATCTGATGTCCAATGCTCACGAGAGCAAAGTATCATTGATTATAATAAATGTTGCTCTTGTGAAAATATATTTCTTGGATTGGCCTCGTCGTATTTGTTCTTCGGTGTGAAGACTCACATCTTGAGTTTTTGGTGTCTGGAGCTTTTCAGCAGGTTTTTTTTTTTAATGTAACCTTTATTTATCCAGGCAAATCACACTGAGATTAAAAATCGATGTTGCAAGGGACACCTGGACTAGGAAGCAGCATAAAAGTTTCAAACTACCAATGTACAACAATGCACAAAAACAAAATACTTTTAAAGCCACATAAAAGAAATAGCAGCAAAGTAAACGTTTATGTAAAAGCATCCTAACAGGCAGCAGACTAACATCAAATTCTTGGATCACATTATATTTTGTTGAGTACATTTTGTACTTGAGTATGTTTACAGGCTTTTTGTGAACTTTATTATCAGCCCTTCACAGATGAAAATAATTAAACGGTGCTGAGAAAAGTTTTAACTGTTAAATTGGAATTAACAGCAGGTTTATATGTGTTGAAATGCTTCCTTCAGATGGCACTTCTACAGCAATAAAAGAAAATAAGAAAAAAATGAACCACTACCACTACTACCCCTGCTTTAAAAAGTAAAGACAAATACATTTTCTTTAAAATGCAAAGGCCTTGAATGACAAATGAAAATGTAAAGGCCATGGAAGCTGCTGGACAACTTCAGATCCCCTGACTGTGCTTGAAAACGACTTTAATTTGTAAAGGAAATCCACTCTAAACACTAGGGTACCATCGGTAGTTCTTCTAAAATCCAAAGGAAGCCAATAAGCAGGTTCATTGAAAAATAAATCTAGGGGTTGAGGGTTTCAGAGCCCCCATGTGAGAGAGGCTTGTTGAAGAACCATCAGGGTTCATGAAACCATGGAGGAGTGCCTCAAGGAACCTTCTGCGGTTCCCCTCTGGTTTCAATCTGAAGAATCCCAGAAAGGTTTTGTGAAGCTCTTTTAATTATATAGATATTTACTGCAAGGAAACTTTGAGAATGAACTCGACTGACGCGGGCACCTCACTCATGTGCAAATCAAATACGGCCGTGTTACTGTTTTTCTAGACCAGAATTTATAATCTCTTCATGAAACCATTATAAATTATGTCACAGTTCAGCTAGAAACACACCATAAGACTCTGCAGTATGTACAGAAACACGTTGTCAAGCCAGCAGAAATATCAGATTCATAGCCAGATGTATTCTCATCATATTTTCCAGCAGTATATCACATTAAAGCCTCTGTGAACGAACCCGGCACCGGCGGCCCGATGGTCCTCGGAGCAGCAGATGACGTCGTTTCGGGAGACGTAATCCAAACACAGCGCTGTTACGTAACGGGAGCGATTTCATTAAACCCTAAACCCACGAGTCTGGACCTGGATCCTGCTGGACCGCTCTCAAAGGAAAACATGTGGCAGCGACTGGAGATGTTCGGAGGTTCAGAGCAGAGTTTTTACACAAATCTGTCTGTTTTTTTACAAGATTGTTATGGTGTTACAGGCAGGTGACAGACTGTGAGCTGGTGTGAAGCCCACTGAGCCCTCATGTGTGTTTAAAGGGACATTAAATACACTGCAGAAGATGGAAAGCTGACATTTTATCTTGTTTCCAGATCTATCAAGCTTATTTCATGATATTTTCAGTCAAATTACCTCACTGCACTGGCAGATAATCTTGCTGGTTTCAATAAATTTCACTTGATTCATGCCAATATGACTTCTTTCAAGAAATCATTATAAAAACAATGAAGGAAATCTTGAAGCAAGAAACTTTCTCCAAGACAATTTCACTTTTACCAAGTAAATGTCCTGAAACAAGTCACATTCTCCTGGAAAAAAAAAATCAAATTTGTTGAAACCAATAAAACGATCTGCCAGTGCAGTAAGATGATTTCACTAAAAGAAAACCCTAAATTGAGCTTGATAAGTCTGGACACAAGATAAAATAACTTAACAGGTTTGTCAGTTTTTTCACTGTAATCCATGAACTTTATCGACCTCTATTGGGTTTTATGTTTCATTGTCTGCTGGTTTGAAATCACAGTGGACCGTAACTCACTCGTTTTTCCTGGCTAACAGCATGTTGGACCGAGCCATCTGAGCCAGGATCAACTCTCGTATTAATAAATCACTTCTGATTGGTGGAGCTGACGACAGGCTCTGAGGACTTACAGACCCTAAATAGAAATGATGCACAACCAGTAAAGTACAGTAGAACTGCTGCAAGAACATGGAAGAAGTGACACATTTTGGCTTCTCAAACAACAGAGCTGCGTCTATTTCTTATTGTATATCACTGGAAATAAACATTTGAACATAACAAGTTCATAAACCTGCCATGTCAGCTTCTCCTGTTGTAGATCTGAGGCTGTCTGGATGTGTTAACTCAAGGTTTGGCTGTGGAAACATTGAGGATAGAGCCAGACCCGGATCAAACACAACCTGCAGATAATGTGTTTGTTTTAATCTCCTTGGAGTACCAGATGGGTGGGGTTTAAATCAGATGGTGCCAAATACTTTGTCAATCACAGGAAAGAATCTCGATCAGAGGTGTGACCAAGTCAAGTCTCAAGTCTCCATCAGTCTCAAGTCTTGAGGCACAAGTCTCAAGTCAAGTCCCAAGTCTAAAAGTAGATTACCAAGTCAAGTCCAAGTCAAGTCCATGTCATTAATGTCAAGTCTCAAGTCTAAATGTAGAACAGCAAGTCAAGTCAGAACAAATCAAGAGTCCAGTATCAATTTCATATCTTAAAGAAAACTAAATATCTAGGACTTTTCAATGCAATATGGTTTTAATAGGATCATCAAAGTACAAGAGTCAAGTCTCAAGTCTTCTCTTCATGCAGCAAGTCAAGTCTCAAGCAATTAAAACTGTGACTTGAGTCTGACTCGAGTCCAAGTCATGTGACTCGACTCCCTGCCTCTGCTGTGATTGTTTAAATTTGTTGTGATTTCTTGCACTCGCTGTATCTCTCTATGTGACAAATTAAAAGCACCTGAGGAGGCTGAAACAAAGCAGAAAAGCATTTACACACATACGATCTGACTCAGGTCTACACAGCGCAGGTCCAACAGCCAAGGTGGAGTTCACAGCCTGTAACAACCAGCTGTAAATCAGGACCGATGTAGATCCGGGGATGACAACAGGAATCCTCTGGAGGGACAAACTGTGCCAGAACTGTCAAGACGCTTTCTGTCTTCTGAAGTGTTTTCTGCTGACAGGATCGTTACGTTCGAGCCGGGTCTCGGTCTGCTCGTCCTGTGGGACCTGGAGCGAGGCGAGGGAACGGGGAATCTCAGTTAATATGGCTGGTTTTCACAGCCCGAAACGATATATTAACTGGCAGGTGGCTACCTGCTAACAAACTTAGCAGCCACAGTGAAAATGTACCAGCATTTGATCTATCTATCTATCTATCTATCTATCTATCTATCTATCTCTCTCTCTCTCTCTTGCTAGCTAATTAGCTAACTAGCTAGCGAACGATCAACAGTACAATAAAACAGATTACAAAAGATACAGATAAAGCATTAATACATACATACAAAATCATTTATCTATCTATATCTATCTCTCGATCTATCGATCGATCTATCTATCTATCCATCTATCCATCTCTCTCTCTTGATAGCTAATTAGCTAACTAGCTAGCGAATGATCAACAGTACAACAAAACAGATTACAAAAGATACAGATAAAGCATTAATACATACAAAATCATCTATCTATCTATATCTAGCCTATCTCTCGATTTATCTATCTATCTATCTATCTATCTTGATAGCTAGCTATAGCTAGCTAGCAAACTATCAACAGTGCAACAAAACAGATTAAAAAAAGATGCAGAGAAAGCATTACATGCAAAATCATGTAGCTGTTTTTTGTTTAGTGTAGGTATGAAATATGTATAATGATATGCATAAAATTTCAGTTCACAATCTTTAAACTTAAAACATATGTGTTGTAATGGACGTTGTCCAGCACCTCTAGCCACTGGGAGTTTATAGTGTTATGGGTTCATGTTTTAAGTTTAATAATACATATATTACACAATTAACCAAAAATCAAATCAAATCCCTTCCACTCCGGGACACATTTACAGGCCTGTTACACGGTTAATAATGGCGGAAATATTTTACTGAGGCTTTACGATGGGCTGGACCAGAAAACTGCTCCAGGTTCAGTTACATAAAAAGAAAACAGATTTATGTGTTTGGACACCGAGGAATGAGGGATGTGGGTCGAAGAGAGAGGAAGACACCTGTTAAAGAGAGAGAAGAAGAGTGTGTGTGTGTGTGTGTGTGTGTGTGTGTGTGTGTGTGTCGGAGCAAACATCGCCACAGTTGACTCCCGCTCAAGCTGAAGATGTATGTATTCATTAATATAGCCTTTTTAAAACAGTTTACTAAGTGCTTTAACAATCAAATAAAAGCATCATACTACATAAATTAAAATAAAACGAGTGCAGATGAGAAGAAACCTCCAAGATAAAAAAAAATAGAAAGTAAAGTGAATGCAATGTAATTGTTAAAATAATAGGATAACAGACATCACATAAAAGCGAGTCTATAAAAGTCAGTTTTAAGAGGTTTATCCACCAAATGGCATTTAAATGGTCTTCATCAACCTGTCAGACACAGTGCTGGGCTCTGTGTGTGTGTGTGTGTGTGTGTGTGTGTGTGTGTGGGATCTTTGACAGCTGGATCGGTCTATTTTCTGCTCTGTTCCCAGACGGTCCTGGTTAGGGGTTTGATTCCCAGCAGGGCCTCTCAAGCTGAAGACGTATTCAAGACCCACGATTCAAGAAAACTTTATTGTCCATTATTGTAAGCAACATGGAAATTTTCCTTTGGCTTGTGTCAGGCTCGTCAAACACAAAACAGAGAGACAGCAATCAAAAACAACGTTAAAAACAAACATAAAATAACAACAACAAACACATAAAATAGAATAAAATAAACATGAAACATGGTGTGGTGCTGTGTGCAGTGAGGAAGTGTGGAACTGAGTAAAAACATGTTTCTGTATTGTCCTTTGATTTGTTAAAGGTCCCATATCATGTAAAGCAGGACTCCCCTTCCCTCTGTGATGATAAAGGAGTTGGATGGTCTATCTAAACATGGTGAAAGTATCAAAACGCACGGTCGCCAACTAAATCCACACAATCCATATTAGAAAAGCGAGCCTCTAAACGAGCCGTTTGGACTTCCGTAACTTTGTGGCGTCACAAAGGTTCGCTCATTATCATTTCTGTAAGAAATAATAGACTAACAAAGTGTTTTTTTCAAAGCGGTCGAGCGGTCGTCATCGTTTATTACCGGAGAGTTTTCCCTACCTGTAGCCGCCGGGCCGCGGCGTCTCACGTTTCACTCTCGAAACGGTTAGCCAATCGGAACAGAGGGGTCGTTAATATTAATGAGCCTTAAAGACACGGCGACAGAAACGGCCTGTTCTTGGTAAGGCTCAGAGAGATGCTGGAAAATGAACGTGGAGAAATGGATTGAGAGTGTTTTTGGTTCATGACACCACACACACAGCTTTGAATGGACCTCAAGACACAAAATAAAACACTGGAGAGTGCAGAACTAGGGGACCTGTAATACTGCAATTGGAATGAATGATCTCTTAAAACCAGACATATGTACTGTGTATGAACGGCATGTGGTTTGGACAAAAGCAACCCACCGAATGGGAGGTACAAACATATCCAAGGTCCTTATCGACTCTGCAGATCCAGTATTGAGTTTGTGGAGTGAGTCAGCTGCTGAACTTTCAACCTCACACTGATCCACAGAGACGCCTCGCATCTCTAGCAGCTGTGGGATCTTTGACAGCTGGATCGTTGGCCTATTCTCCGCTCTTTTCCACTTTCAGTTTATTTTGTTGTCAGAGTCAGGCTTGTTCCTAGCTCTGCAGGTGCGTCTCTCGCTGTCGGCCCCTCTGCTAAACCTCCCTGGCAACAGAACAGTTTACTTTTGTTTGGTGAGGCGGAGGGCGGGGGGATGGGGGGGCTGGGTGGCGGGGGGACGGGTTGGCTCCTCGGAGAGATTCCTCAGCCAGCTCATGTGGCTCTCTGTGCGATGAGGTCACGCTTGATACGATCTGTCCCGCTCGTGAATTCGAGTCAAAACAGCAATTAGCCGTGTTTTTTCCTCCCTCGCCGCGCTGCTGACCCACTCCCAACAGCATTTCACCGACTCCCCGGACAGGAATCCTGGTGATAATCCCAGCTATTGTTTTTCTGACACACTTTCTGCTGCTTTGGTGAAAACGGAGTGCTGCAATGAAAATGCAACGAAAAGCATCTGGCGTCAATTAAGTTCCTACGTGCAGAATATCACAACGAGACGGCATTTACAGTGGAATAACTTGCATTAGATCACTTTCGCAATTTTGCCGATTTTGGTAATATCTCATGTCAGAGACGGAGCTGCTGTAAAAGAAACAAACATATTACAGCGTTTCTCCTTCCATGTTGAAAACCGCAGAATATGTTTGTGACGGATTATAAGACAGAGCCACATGTCAAAGCTGTTTGACATTTTGACGTCTAAATACTATAAATTACAGATGCTGCTCAGAAGAATTTGGTTGAACTAAACACTCAGTTCAGTTACATAACAAGAAAACAGATTTATGTGTTTAGATTTATGTTGTTCAAAGAGAGGAAGACACCTGTCAGAGAGAAGAAAGACTGTGTTTGTGTGTGTGTGTGTGTTTGTGTGTGTTATGTAAGTTTTGTGTGCATGTGTGTTTTTGCATGTGTGTGTGCATGTACATGTGTGTGTGTATTTGTGTGTGTGGGTGTGTATGTGTGTACATGTGATTGTGTGCATGCATTTATTCATGCTTACGTGTGTGTGTGTGTGTGTGTGTGTGTGTGTGTGTGTGTGTGGACTACATTTTCACATTTAATAAAACAACATAGGTATCACCAGGTAATCAGCTCTTTCATGTTTTTCAAAGGGAATGTGTGTGTGTGTGTGTGTGTGTGTGTGTGTGTGTGTGTGTGTGTGCACCACTCTGATTGTATTCAACCTACTGTAGCTATTGTTGGGCTCTTCTTTGCATGTATTTTTTTTTATCATAAAGCTCTCTGGGGCTTTTGTTTATTCTTTTATTTATTATTATTTCATTTTTTTCTGACTTATGCCCTTTGTTCTAATTGGCTTGTTTGGGGTTGGGATGGTTGTAAGTTCATAAATGCAATGCATGTTACTTTTTCACCAATAAAAACATTAAAAAAAATAATAACAACAAAGCAGTACACAGCCACGGTGCTGAGAGGTTTGGATGAAACTTTCCACCAAGTGACGTGTGAGCTGAGAACTGCTGCAGGCTTTTCCTCTCATCTACAAAGACTTCAGTCTGTACTGGATCCCTGCCTACAGCTCCCCATCCTCTGTACTGTAATGCTTTCCTCACACACACACACACACACACACACACACACACACATACTAATGCATATACAAACCTGTTTCTCACACAAAGGCAAGGACTCACTTTCAAACACACACACACACACATATAGATCTCTGCCTCAGAGAAGTTTAAATCATCTCATATTGACAGACAGATATGCATGCCTGCACGGAGTGACACACACACACACACACACACACACACACACACCTGACTGTGTTATCAGGAGGCTACTTTGGGGATCGGCAACATGGGGAAACCTCCGGAAGGCTTCCCTGCTTCAAAGCGACTGTTTTCGACATGCCTTTGTGTGATGTGTGTGATGTGTGTGTGTGTGTGTGTGTGTGTGTGTGTGTGTGTGTGTGTGTGTCCCTTTCATGTGTGCACCAGTGAAGGTGGGTGGGGGTGCAGAGAGTCTGACCTTTGCTGGCATTAGAAGAGGATTAGGTCAAACTTTCATCCACCTCTTCGTCGCGACCACCAACACTCTCGCCCACACTTCACTCTGTGAAAAGGCTTTGAGGATCTGTTGAAGGGGGTTTCCACCTGCAACCACAGGGGAACCCCAGTAGGTTCCCTGAGGAACCCCTTCATAAAAGGTTCATGATCCTGATGGCATTTCCACAAAACTCTAACATATGGCAGTTCTTCAAAGAACCCTTTAGAGTTATTTTTTGTTACTTTTTTTTCTAGTGAGGAACCCTGAAGTCCTGCTGATGAACCGCTAGCTTTTAGCGTGAACCTCTCGGTCTCCAAGGCTTTGTCTCTCTATCTTGACCTTTAGACGGTTGATTAAGTTAAGATTTGAAGATTATTTCATGACCACTCTGCGTTTATTGGATAGCACTAGTGTCATACCCATTTAAACCAAGAGTACCGCTTAGATATTTGGTTAAATATGAAGTAAACAGGGATTTTTCTTTCTTTTAGTTGTGATATTTACTCATGATGATTCAAATCATGTAGTAAATCATGTCAGTAAATCCCCCACCCTGCATGTTTTTAATAGTATTTGAAGAGTTAATTTGCAAAAACAGATAAACATCCCTGAAAAAAAATGCACTGACTAATGCTTCACACAACGTACTTTCTGAATCCAAAATCCATTTTGTCGCAAACGGCGACTTACAAGTTTGATTGATATTACCTTGAAAAAAAACATGTTTTTGCAAAGGAACTCCTCATTTGAAAATGCAGCTGTTGCCGAACTGATGAAAACTACATGAAACCACCTTATGTTGTTGTTTATGTTGATTTGCATTGTAGACATGTTTGTGAAAATTGTGCGCAGAAACTGGAGCCCCCATGTCAGCAAGCCTCCGCCCTGCTGAAGTGTTTTTGAGCAAGACACTGAATCCCTACCAGCTCCAGACCCTGACCTCTGACCTCTGACCTCTGACCTTCCTGTGGAGGGGCGGATCAATAAAGAATCACATTATTATTAAAGGTTTGGGATGTACTGTACTGCTGCTGGATGGTAGACAGGAAACCTGACAGAGGGAGAGAGATGGGTGGGGGGGAGGGGGGGGGGGGGGGATATGACCTATGAGAAGACATCAAGCACCACTGACCCCCCCCTCCTCCCGCCCGCCTAACTTCAATGCTTCAAAAGCACACTCCCCCCCCCCCCCCCCCCCCCCCACCTCCATGTCCCTCTGTGATGAATGACACGCGTGCGAGTCATGTTCGGTGACAGGTCAGTGTTATTCATGTCGGAGGAATAAAGTGTTCTGTCCCTGTTTATAGTTCACTGTGTGGGTTGGCGGTCTTGCAGTTTTGATCCTGATTCTGTTACACAACCAGCAGACCACAAAGCAATGTCCTTTTAAAGGTGCTGCATGTGACATTTTAACAACAATAAATCACTAACACATGAATTCTACGACCGGTGTATAATTAGTATAAACAAACAGAATCATTCCAGACCATCATCAGCCTCTATCAGCCTCTACTCTGCATCCTCCGTAGTTTCTCCACCTGGTGGATCTGGAGGAAAATCTGCTGGATCGCTTTACGGCACAAAACAGGAAGAGGTTCTGTTCTTCCAGAGCAAACGGAGCTAAAGCTGAAAGAGTTTCTGGCAACAGATGGTGGAAGGAGGGAAAGGAGCGATGGAGAAATCACTTCCGACATGTTGATCCTCTTCTGGGAGAGGGAGGGGGGGGCAGGAAGCAATGGGGCTGATGGGAAATGTAGTCTTAATGTGGAGAAACACTAGAACTAGGAGACCAATCAGCTCCAACATGCTCTCATTTGTTTACAGTCATTACACCAGGGTAGCACAGTTAATTTGACAATGCTTTGACAGTGCTAGGTGTAGCACCTTTAAGTGTGTGCATGTTCAGTATATACACAGTATATGTGTGTGTGTGTGTGTGTGTGTGTGCAGGTTTGTGTATACGCCTGTATCTGTTTGCCAGGGTGTTTGATTTCCAGAGTGTGTGGGCGCTAGCAAGTGTGCCCAAACATGCTTGTGTGTGGTTTGTTTGTTCATATGTACACACACACACACTGAGGTTAACCAGTACAAAGCTATATTTAGTTTGACACAGGTTCTCCAGGTACGTTTCTCTGTCATAAACAGTAACAGTCTGGTTTCTGACCTGCTAGTCTGGTTGCTTGAACTCCTAAGAGCTGATGTGACTGTGTTTACGGTTTTGGAGATTCCAAGAAAAACAGATGAGAGAGAGAGAGAGAGAGAGAGAGAGAGAGAGAGAGAGACGATGAACCTTCACTGCCCTGCTCAACCTGTGTGTAATTTACACCACAAAGACCATGAATCTCTCTTATTACCGCTTATTACCAATGAAACCCCTTGATCTGACACAAAAATGCACACACACACACACACACACACACGCATGCATACACACACACGCAAGTTATGTAACACAGCACTATAACCCTAAATACAGACCCACACCCAAAACCTTCACAGTGAACCCACTGACCACCCAATGATGAAGGTGAGAAAGTGTGTGTGTGAGCCTCTGTGTGTGTGTGTGTGTGTGTGTGTGTGTGTGTGTGTGAGAGAGAGACTTTGTGGTTTCAATATAGCACTCTAAACTATAAAAAACAAACATTGTAGAGCAACTAGGGAAGGCCGGTCTTTTATAGCAACATTAAAACTATAAAAGACTGTCCTACGTCTGAGAAACACACAAAGGGATATTATGTGTGTGTGTGTGTGTGTGTGTGTGTGTGTGTGTGTGTGTCCCATGGAAGTGATTCAACAGCATGACTTCAGAGGAGGATTTTGGCTGGAATGTGAGGTATAGGCGAACATGTGGCTGTGCCTTAGAATAGTGTGTGTGTGTGTGTGTGTGTGTGTGTGTGTGTGTGTGTTTGGGGGTGTGTTTGCCCTCTCATTACCTGGTCACGGGTGCCCATTATAATCATGATCTTTGACCCCCTAACTCAGCTGGAAGTCCTCAGTACAGTAAACAGTGAACATTATGTAACTAAGTGTGTTAAGGTTCAGGGGCGCTCAGACTTTTTGATATGGCCAAAATGTAAATGAGTTTTGGGCTGCTGGCCAAAAGCTACTATTGTTGATTGATATTTATATATTTTTTTAAAGCTGAAAACTGACTCTATCTGAAGTGACGCGACGCAGAGCTGGCTTGAGGGCTTTCAGGTGACGTAACCCCCCTCTGGCGGCCATATTGGAGGTCCTCAGCTCTGTGAACAGCTGACTGTGTTTCTAAACGTCTCAACAGAATTGAACAGACGGTTAATTTCTGTCTGTTTCTGACTGAACTGATCATTTCATCACTGATCCATCTGATTGATTTAGTGTTTAGATAAATTAAGTTATTATTATTATAACTAAAGTTCGGGAACAAGACCACGCCTCAAGCACACATTCAATTTCCTGCTCCACCCTATTTAAATGCGCCTAACCATGACCTTTTCTCTCTCTCGTATGTCTCAGAGTGTTTTGGAGCAGAGACTAGGGCTAAAGACAAGACAGTTTACTGTGTCACAGTAACCAAATCCACCTTATCACACTATTCACTTTTACTGAGAACGTTACTGAATGGATCTACAGCCACACCACAACAAGCTTTTTCCAGTTATCTTTGTTTTTCTGGTTGTCATGAAGACATTATTTGTGCACAGTCTGGTCCATCATGGAGCCAGATGTGGTTGTTCAGAGATTTGTGACGTAGCTGTAAATCCTCTGTGGCCTGCGAGCCTCATGTTGGACCACCAGCTCTGTGCTGCACCTCCTCACCGACTAACCGATGACCGAGGATGATGAAAACACAGCGTAATCACACTCCTCTCTGCCTCTAATTCTCCCATAATTGCCAATGCTGGAATGTGACCTCTGACCTTTTGTACAGTTGCAGGGGTGGAGAGAGGGATGTACATGCTCAGTGTGATGGTTCGCTTTATGGTTATGAAGACATGGTAAAAGTTTATGAAGGGGAGGAATCAATGCAGTATATTCTCTGATTTATTAGCCATCTCTCTCTCTCTTCTAAATTTAGTCTCCATCTTTGTCCCTCAGCCTCACTGTGGTGTTTCTGCTCTGCACTTCCCACAGATCACCTGTCAATCAATCAGTGTGGGCGGAGCTTGGGTTTCCTGTTGATGCAGTTTGAGTTTCTCTTTTCTCTGTCTGTTCAGCCATGGCGGCCAGTTCTTCTCCTTCTGTTTCTGAATCCGCCATAGAGAGTACCAAAACAGACATTAATTTATATGAACATTTTGCAGAGGACAGGGGCCCATTTTGGGTCCTCATCCACAGCTTTAGAAACCAGGGTCTAGACCCCATCCAACCCCCCAACCCACCCATCTTTTCTCCTCTCTCTATCTGACCTCCTGACCCCGCCCCGCCCCTTCACTCCCTGCACCACCTGACTCCTCCCCCCCCGCCTCTCTCACCCTAAATCTAAACATATCCATCTTTCCTGAACTTTGCTCCCTTCTTAACCTCTTCCCTCTCTCACAGTTGGCACCAGTGTCGGGAAAGTTCCTCTCAGAATTACTCGTTGCCTGTTTGAAACTGCCATCGTGGTCCTGACTGGGAGGAGCATGGCACTAACCAGCCAGGGTTAAGGGTTTGATTGACAGTGGGTCCACCCATGCTAAAAATGTACACACTCATATCTGCGGGGTGCTTTAAATAAAAGCATCTACCAAATGACATACATATACTGTATTATGCATCAGTAATGTGACCCACTGGATGTCTCCAATTCAGTAAAACAGTCTGATTACTTCAAGTTAGTTTTGGAATAGTTTGTCTCCAAAAGCTATAAAATGTGAAGTTAAATTGACAATTTCTTCCATGTTACTGACTGAAGTTTTCATTCCAATCTGTGCAAATTATCTCATAAACAAAATGTTACTTCCCTTCAACCATTATTCCCAATAGTAGTCCAAAGCAGTGCAATCACCTTTAAAAAAAAAAAAAAAAGTATCTGTATTCTAACTTCCTTTAACTGTACAGTTACAGTGACCGCCACATGTGTTCTGTTCCTCCTCAGCGCTGCTTGGCTCACCTCTCTTTCCTCACAGCAACAAAACAAATTCTAAAACAGCCGCTCTGCTGGGCCTTTATAGCTAAATCATAGTCTTTAAATGTTATTTTTATTGCATTTCTGTCTGTTTCCCTCTTTGTGGGTAGAATCTGAGCCACTTCCTTTGTAGATTGGAGTTTTAGCTGCTCTGGAGGCAGAAATAATCTAATTGGTTGAGTTAAACATCAGTGGGCGGAGCCAAAGAACCACCGTTTTTCTAGATAAGTGACATTAGACTGAAGAAAAAGACAATAGGTAAGAGAAGAGGAAACTAATATTATAAAGCCTAGCGCTCTGCTACTAACTGAAAAAATACAATCTATCCATACTAAATTATCTAGGTTAGCTAGTTAGCTAGCTGACCTTCAAGTTCAAACTAGCTATACTAGCCTATAGCTAGCTAGGTAAGCTAGTTAGCTAGCTGCTGACCTTCAACACCATGGTCATGAATGAATGAAAAAGTTATTGTCATTAATATTTTTCATTAAGATTTTGACCAGAGTTCTTTCTTTGCCATTCAAGTTTGCCAGTTAGCTCTGAAAAACGGTGGTTATTTGGCTCCGCCCACTGAGGTTTAACTCAACCAATCAGATTGTTGCCTCCGAGTAATGTCTGTATAACTAAAACTCTAATCTGCACTTCCTTCAGGCTGTAGGTTCAAACAGACCAGATTCATGAACCAGATTTGAACCTCAGATGCCACATGTATGTTTTTTTTTATTTTTTTTTTACCTTTAAACCTTTTATCCAGGGTCAGTTCTGCTGAGTCTACAGGCTCCTTCTCACCAACAACCTGCTTCACATTCACACTGGGAGCTGCCCAGTTCACCCAGTTCAACCACAGTCTTCTATTTTTGGCCCTGAGCAGCTTCACGACAGCAGCTGGGGGTTAAATGCCTTGCTGAAGGGCATCTCAGCGGAGCGGAGAGCATATTTTCCCAGCCAGTGAGGGCTTCCAGGTCATGAGCCTGCTTTTCTAACCTCTAGGCTCCATCCGCCTGCTGCACATCAGCCCACTGAGCTCCCAGAATGCCACAGGGGAAAATTCTGAAAAACATCTGAAAAATAAACTCAGATCGGTTTGTGTTCATCTTTAGGCTGTTTTGTTTGTATATTAGAAGCAGTGTTAATATTTATATGTTCAGTTTCTGAACATACAGTATATTTCCCCGGTCTGCGTCTCATCGTTGGCCTCTTCACCTTCTTCCCTCTGTTCTACTCTCCATCCCTCCATCCCTCTCTCCACCCGCCCTTCCTGCATCCTCCCTCCTCTGATTGATGAGTCAGCACCCAGCCTCCTCTCCTCTTCTTCTACTGTGCTGACTGAACATGTCAGTGTTCACATCACATTTCAATCTATAGTCAATCATGTCGTCAATCGTGTGTGCACATGTTTTTTTTATTGGAGCATGTATTCCACTAATGACAAATATTTACTCTGCTATATTCCCTCATTGTTCTATTCCTTGACATCTGAAAAACAAGCAAACTTTCCACATTTTCCAAACAGTTTCACAGAGGGACGGAGCAGCTGCAGCAGTTCAGGCTTCTGCAACACACACAATGGGAATCAGTTCACAGCTCT
>NC_136006.1:3894814-3899814 GCF_048128805.1 Centroberyx gerrardi | reverse complement strand
TGACACAAGATCAGGCCTGTGCACCTCATCGCTTCATTAGTTTAGCTTGCTGTCCTGGAGAGGAAATTGTTTTTCACAGCCAGCTCACACAGAAAAAAAACACAATCACACTCCCACACACACACACACACACACACACACACACACACAGATACAACGAGCAGCAACAGTTTGACAGGAATGACAGAGTAACAGTGTCAACAGAGGAACGAGATCAGCAAAACAGCAGCGTTAAGTATGTGCAAACACATTCACGCACATATGCTCATGCACACACACACACACACACACACACACACACGAGACACACACATGAGAGTCCCTGCGGCAGACAGAGAGGTGAGAGGTAAACATCTTCATCAGGAGCGCAGGAATGTAAATTTGTACAAAAACGAGGCGGACTGCTGATTCACGTTTCCAGATAGCGAGCCCCGGGGAACCCTGCAGGTCCTGGGAGCTGCGTGTGACTGATTGCGGATATTTCCTCTGAAAACCGTCAGCGGGAGCGCCGAGCCCGGCAGGTTGTGCCCGAACGCGCAGGAACCAATCTGCATCAACGTCCGTTTGAAACCGGCCTCGGCCGCGGCTGGAATGCGCCCCCCCCCCCCGCCCCCGCCTCACGTTTTGTCCGGCTCACGTGCCGCGGTGAGGTCAGAGGACTGCTGCTCCTCTCCCAGCTCGACATCTGCCATCTTGGATCTGATAGAGCCACGCACCGTATGGATCATCTCCAGTCGCTCAGTGGCAACGCAAAAATTGGATCCTGTCACTGCAGTTTGAAAAATGAGACGGGATGGCTCGAGGCAAAATGACAAATTCAGCGTTCCATCAAATGTGGGAGGAAATCTAAATATTCAGAGTAAACAGCGGCACCTGTTTTCTCCTCTGCTCTCTGGAGAAGAAGCGGGGGAGAACAGGGGGAGGAATGTTTTGATGCAAATGGAGAATAATTTGAAATAAGCAAAACAAAAAAAAGATAGAGGAGAGGAGGAGGAGGAGGAGGAGAGCTCAAGAAGAAAGGGAAAGTGAAAAGAAAAGAAAAATCACTTGGGGAAAACCAGATGGAAAGGAGGACGGAGAGTGGAAAAGCTGTCAAGTTCAAAAGGACCATTCGTCTTTCTAAAGCATCAAAGCGCTGAGTCGTGGCGGGGCGAGCTGAGGTCGTCCTCACAGGGACAGCACAGCGGGTCAGAGGTCAAAGGTTCAGCTCTGATGGAGCAAGACCCGAAACTCTACTTTCACTTGAAGCCGCAGCTCAGTCTTGTGGCTGCTTTATCCTAATATGCATTTATGTACAATTGAAAACAATGTTTCCGTGTTGAAAGTTTTCGAAAAGTCCCCCTGTCCACACTGAACCGCCAAAAAACGCATCATTTTGTCCATGGGCATGATCAGGACACTTGGGCTGCTTTGGCTTTCCGCCACTGGCTTTTTTAAAAGGTTGTTAGTTTACAGAGCGATTGTTAAGAACGAAGTCTGTTAGCAAGTTAAGTTTCCAAAAAAAAAATGCCTAAATCAAAAAGTGAAGAAGTGTCACGGTAGAGTTGTTCTTCTCTAGTTGTGCGAGGAGTTTGGGACGGCTCTCCGGCCACAACCACGGGTTCCTTGAGGCGTCGAAACAGTCGATGCAGCCTGGATGGATCACATGATAATGACACACCTGAGATCACATGACAATCACACGTCAGCGTTTTCAAAAAGCCCCGTTTTCCCCATCAACACGAAACCGGCGTTTCCAAATATATCCACTTGGGAGAGTTTTTGGAGGTTGAAAACACCGTCTTATTGTGGTTGGAAGGCCGAGACGGTGCGTTTTCAAATTCATCTGGATTAGTGTGGACCAGGCTTTGGTTTAACTGAGAGCAGCCCAGAGATGGAGAAGCCGGAGTCCTGTCTGTGGTCTTGAGGATCTGCTGTACACTTAATATAAGATAGACTTATCTCCTTCTACACAAGTCTCTACCACATATCCTACTATAAAATGAGGAAAACTCTGTCCTTCTGTCTGTCTGTCTGTATCCATTTTGCTCCTCAATGGGTTGGCCGTTCAATCTGAAACTGCACATGGGCATTGAGCATTGGCATAGGCAGGGACTGACAAAGCTGATTTTTCCATTTTCCCAAATTTACGCTGTTTATGCGCATTTTTGGCAACTCTGCACGGAGTTGTTGCGCGTGCATCCCCGGGTATGGACTAGTTATTTGCAAAATACTGGAATAATAAAACCGTCATTTGCTTTTTGGGCCTGAGAATGAGGCTTTCTGAGCTGAAATGTGTTGCAGCGTGCCGCTCACTCACAGCACCGTCCTCCATCGCTGAAGAGCTGAAAATGCGAGGAGGGATTCGGACATTTTGAGCAGCTGAAAATAGCAGCAGGCAGGGGGAGAGAGACCAGAGCGTGAGTCTGAAAGCCAGAAATCTCAGCAGCAGGCCAAGTAATCACTGAGTCATCGGTATTGATCAACAGCCCTGCAGATAGATTATGGGCATTTTGTGTCATGGGACATGGAGAGTGAAATCCCTTATAGACATATTACCGTTTCAAAATCACTTTCTCATTTCTTGTTTCCAGGTAATGGATTCACCAGAGAGCAGAAACATGATTTACTGGACACCAAGTCAAACTGCCAGTTGGAATTAATTTAAATACGTCTCTCTGTTTGATTCATCTGTCAATAGAGCACAGAGGAAGGAAAAACAGTGTTTAGAGTCCAAGACACTTCTACCTTCCTCCTGACACAGCAAAGCAAATGCTTGTTGCTTCATTTGATCATTTTTATTTCATTTTAACTTCAAATTTTGATTATATCACATTTAAAAAATAAATGACACAATCAAATAACAGTATCATGCTGTATTAAATACTGAATATTACTCATAAAACAAATGAATTAAACAGAGATGAATATGTAATTGAAGAGGTTCGTTCATTTGAAAAAGTGACACCTTTGCAAGTAAAACAAATGACGCTATTCTTTTTAAAGGTTAGTAAGAAACTTCGTTGACAAAATGAAAACACTTTCACAGTCTGGTTCCTCCTCAGTTTAGAGGAGAGGCTGAATTATGAACCTCAGGGGAAGATTTTGTTTTCCTAATTGGATATATAGTGTTTTGGAAATGGACGCTGCTAATGATGAAGAGATGAGAGCAGAGAAACAGAAAGAGAGAGAGAGAGAGAACAGAGTGAGTGTTTGAACCTGAGGCGGTCTGGTTCTGCACCTGGTTAGCCTCAGTCCGGTCTGGTGCTGAGACCCAGACCCAGACCGGCCGGAGAGGGACAGACTGGATCTGCGCTCCAGAAACACATCCAGTGGATTTCTTGCTCCAGCAGCTGAACAAATGTAGCTGTTGGCCTGAAGTGAGGCGGCTCACAGGTCTCCAAGAGGAGAGAACCAGTGTCAGAAAGGCCAAGACCAGATGATGTTTTATATACTGTTAATTAGTCACATGCTCCGTCATGCACACACACACACACACACACACACACACACAGTCAAATGTTTGGACACGCACATTTTTCTTTATTTTTTACTATTTTTCACATCAAAACTATGAAATAACACAAATTGAATTATGCAGTGACCAAAAAGTGTTAAACAAATCAAAACTATCTTATATTTTAGATTCTTTAAAGCAGCCGCCCTTTGCCTTGATGGAAAGGCAAAGGCTTTGGAGAGAAATTCATACATAGGATCAACTTCACTATTTATATTTGTCTAAGAAACTAATTTCAAGCATTTAAGCAGAAGCCTTTAGATCAAAATGGTTTTAAGAGAATGAAAAACATAGAACATGCAGTCAGGTGGGTCCAGACTGTTGACTGGTAGTGTGTGTGTATAAATATACAGTATGCACATGCAAGTATGTGCAGACACACACACACACACATGGCAGCGAGCCTAGATTTCTAGACTTGTCTGCCTTGACATACAGAAAAAAATGCAAACACATCATTTCAAAAGGGTTTGCATGGTCTGTGTTGTTGCCAAGGCAAATATAGGACTGACATTTAAAAAACAAACCCGCTTGTGGAAAGCCGGGGCAGTGAAGCAACACGCCGGGGTCGACTGGAGAGCAAGGAAAGGTCACCGATATAAAAACCTGCCTCGACTCTGAATTTCTGACAATTTTATAAAAGCTTTAATTTCACCTTCTTCCTCTCAGTCTGACACAAGCTGGCCGGGGAATTCACAACTGCTGGTGAGTTTGACAAGTATCCAATCAGGCTCTGTTCTGTTGTAAACACTGACTACGTTTACATGGACAACAATAATCAGACTCTTGGCTTTATTCTAAATGAGACAATATTCAGATTAAGCTGTTTCCATGTGCTGCTTATAGAAATATTCCATTCATGTTCCTGTTCCCATGCTGCTGAGCAAAGTCCGATCAGCAGGACAGAGGAGAATCACTGGAGACGTGATTCTATGTTTTTATACATTTACAGTTTAAGACTTAAGTTTATTGAAAACTTCATGATGTCCATTTCCCTCTAAATCCTGAGCATGGTGAATACTCCACATGTCTTCATGTGACTCTGCTTACTCCGACTGCGACCTTATTCAGGTTGAGGTAATCAGAAATCATGCTGTTTACATGGCAACTTCTTATTCAGACTGTTGTCTTAATCAGGCTAGAGATCTCATCTAGTGTCTTCACCTGTCGTGTTTTCAAACTGCAGAGACTCCGCAGGTAAAACCTAATTTCCAACAGTGGAATTTAACGGTATTGGCAGTACTGTGTGAATGGCAGCATTACGTTAAAAAAGCAGAAAGTGTCTTCTGTCTTGTGTGAACAACAGAAACTGCTGCCTTTACCGGAAAAATTAAAACGGTAATTTCACGTGTTTAATGTGTGGCTGGAGGAAGTCCTAACCCTCAATTTGTCTTTTTAAAGTGTGTTGTTTTGATCAGAGGCCTGGACCAGCACAGGGACCAGCAGAGGGACCAGCACAGGGACCAGCAGAGGGACCAAATGTCTAGACGGTCGAAGCTGAAAA
>NC_136006.1:3893496-3894614 GCF_048128805.1 Centroberyx gerrardi | reverse complement strand
CTAATGATTAAAGTTAGAGTAGTTGACGGTTATTTTTTAATTCACTCTCATTCAAATTTGGTCATGGAAATGTGAAAAGGGGTCATGGAGAAATCATGGAAACATTTTCATCAGTGAAAAGGTGTGGCAGCTCTGATGGAGAGTTTCATTTCATCTTCACACAGTATTGTTGTGCACTTACAACACTTTCCCACAGATTAACACACAGGTTAAAACCCTGGAATCACGCTGTCGTAAAGCCAAGTGATGCCCAGATTAATTAAGAGTAATAAGTGAAAACCTCGTGTTAGTTTCACTTCTGTACAACGTCGTGTGATGGGACTTCAGAACTGCTCAGGCACCAATCTGAAAATGAGCCTGATTTTAAATTCCTGAAAACTCGGAAATGAAGTCTCCGTCTGCCGGCAGCCGGATTCTGGTGTGTGAAAGTCGCACCTCGCTCTGTTAATAGACCGCAGGACCGTTCCTCCCACAATCCCTCTCTGCAGCAGCTTCCTCCTTCCAACTGCTTCCTTATTTTTTGCCAAGACAGCAAAGCAGTTTGGGAGAGCAGCAGCACTTCACTGCACCGCTCCCTTCACAACGCCAATAAAACCTTTGTTTTTTTATAGCGATGAATAATTTAAAACGATGCAGCGATCTTATAGCGCTCATTCATTCATTCATCCGCTCAATCAGTCTCTTGTCATTTGATCATTTAGTCCATCATTCTGTCATTCGATTGATTATTCATCCGTCCATTCACCCATCATGTATTTGTTCATCCATGATTTATTCATTCTTTTGCGTACTAAAAGGGAAACTAGCTGTTGTGGTTATTTTGGTGCAGATTTCACTTCTTCTTCTTCTTCTTCTTCTTCTTCTCCTTCTCCTTCTTCTTCTTCTTCTTCTTCTTCTTCCTCTTCTCCTTCTTCTTCTCCTTCTTCTTCTCCTCCTCCTCCTCTCTGGCAGTCTCAGTGGGTCGTCACATCTCAGACAGACCGTGTGTCCTGAATCATCTTCTTCTGTGGTGCTGTTTTCCATCTCTTCGTCTTTCTCTCCGTCTCCTTCTGTCTTTCCCGCTCTGTTTCCGTCCAACTGTCGAGCGACGTTAACAGGAACATTTGAAATGTTGCAAA
>NC_136006.1:3818496-3890996 GCF_048128805.1 Centroberyx gerrardi | reverse complement strand
AGGCTGTAAAGGTTTGTCGGAGCTGTGGTGACGCAGGGAGAGGAAGACAGAGAGAGAAATCATTGTTCTTTATGTTGGTTGTTGTTCTGTCGTCGTCTGTGTTTGTTTTGGCAGTGAGAGATTAGATTAGATTAGATTAGATTAGATTAGATTAGATTAAATTAGATGAAACATAAAAGATGTAAGTAAGATCTTTATGTAGAAATACACCTGTGTTAGAGGTGAGGAGGGTTTGATATATCAATGCATAATCTTCTCTGTGCTTTGAAGTGTGATTTTGTTTTCATACATAATGGTGAAGATGCTTTGTAAGTAAACTAAAATCGACAAAACCTGTTAGAAAGAAAGAGGAAGAAAGAAAGAAAAAGGTGGTAAAGTGGGTTTAGGTGGGTTTACCCTCCGCTACAGATTACTGCATTATATGGAGATTATTATTAACTACCTTATTGTTATTACCTTATTAAACATAGAGCTGTAAATACTGTATTGTTGCTCATTGGATCCGTCTTCTCGACACTGGAGGAACTCTTTCTCTTCTTCAACAAACTCATAAAAAACAAGAAAATACACCTGTCTTAGGCTGGATCACAAAGTGTGGCTGCAACAGAGAAGAGCGTCTCTTTCTCACTAACTGAGACGCTGTAGTTTCAACTTATTTGCCCAAAATAAATTCTGGTGTCAGTATGGTCGCCGGTGGGAAATATTTGCCAACAGGAAGTGACAAAACTCCACCACAAAACACTTCAACTCTGTTAAAAACAGCGATGTAAAAATGGCGATGTATCTTGCATTCCTAGCTCCATTTAGTCGTTAGGTTTATTTTTCTTCTTCCCTTGGATTCTTCCTGCCACCTCCAGATATTTCCAGCAGCTACAGTGGAGATTGATATGAGAAAATGTTTCAGGATGTAAAACATCAGAGGTAAACGTCAGGTTTTGGTGTCAGTCCCTCAGAATCAAAGAGCGAGGGCTTCTTCTTTCTAGAGCCGCCATTTTGCACCGAGAGACGCTCAACAATCATACAGGGAGAAATCCATCGTAGAAGAGGAGAGAGACCAGTTTCTCCACCCACAGGAGCAGGAGAGAGACCAGAATGCACTGCAGACACAGCCTCCATCTTTGTGTGAAATCCAACAGCCTCTTCAGTGGAGTTTTTGTCATTAGTGGAACCTGACTCCACAGTCCAGATGGAGAAAAGAGATTTATTACTGGACAAAAGTAGAAATGTGTGAATGAAAACGTGCAAAAAAAGTCTGGATTCCAGCATTAGCAGGGTGAGCAAAATAACAGCAGCAGTAGTATCAGTAGCAGCAGTGTGTGTGTGTGTGTGTGTGTGTGTGTGTGTGTGTGTGTGTGTGTGTGTGTAGTACTGGATTGAGGCCCAGGTTGGATCCTCTTATGCTGAGTCGACTGCTGCTTTCCCATCTCAGCTCATCAATATACACACACACACACACACACACCTATCTCTTGCTCTTTCTGGTATGCACTGTCTCTTTCTCTCTCTCTCACACACACATACACACACACACACACACACACACACACACAAGACCTATCGCTTGCTTTCTGTCATGAAGTCTCTATTCCTGTCCCTTTCTCTCTCTCTCCCTCTCTCTCTCTCTTACACACACACACACACACACACATACATACACACACACACACACACACACGTCACCCTACACCGAGGCCATGTGCTGACCCCGTCCTGACGTCAGGTCTGGCAGAAGAATGGAGTCCCTTTTCTCTCTCAGCTCAGTGTTTCTCTCTCTTTCTCTCTCTCTCTCTCTCTCTCTCTCTCTCTCTTTCATTCTCCTAGGTATGAAAAGTATGCAAAAAAGATATGAATTTCAGCATGTACTGTACTGTACTGCAGGGTGTGTAAAATAACAGAACATACTGAGACAAGGGAAGGAAAGAATGAAGAATATGCACAATATGAGCATATGAAAATACACAAAATGTACAAAGATATCAAGATAGATGTAATATATGGTATAAGTATTTGTTTATATGGATATACATGTATACAAGAGAGCTGGAGAGGTTCAAATACAGATCAGCTTGTTCAAGAAACCTCCACTAAAACAACATTAACATATACAGAGCAAATACAGAGCTGCTGATCGTACAGAAGACACAGACATTTACCAATTCACTTTGATGGCCTTTATTGGAATGATAAGATTAGTTTTCTGTTGTCAAAGTGAAAAAGGACAAAGACTGCAAATCACATGAAGTGTTATCTCAGCTTATCAGCCTGGACAGCAGCAGAATATCCAGTTATCCAGTTATGTTGTTTTCTTACTGTAACTGCAATACATAAGGTTATTACTACACTGTGCTGATGGGCTGGACATGCAGGAAGTGATGTCACACGCTTTTCATTCATGTTCAGTGGCCACCAAGTAAACAATCCGTATCCGTGGGTCAGGAACATGAATGGTGATATTAGCTCGGTAGTAATCACTAATGAGACGCTTGACCTTCACAGTTTCACAAGCTCTCCATCCAAATTATATTATTGTCACTTTGTAAAGACATTTTTAAATTGTTGTTTACATTCTAGCGAGCCAATGGCATCGCTAGAAAGATTTGAGTCTCAGAATTCTGCACAGTCAGACTTTGTTGTCACTGAACTTTTATTGATCACATCGTATCCTGGTTGTATTGAATCTTGAACCCTCATATCACGTATCGAATTGAATCGTGAGATAAACAGATCGTCCCATTCCTACAACCAAGTGAAGATTCTTGTGATCCTTCCTGGTGAAGAAACACATGATTCACGACCTTGTGAAATTTTGTGCCGGTGCACATTCACATGTATATGCATACGCAACACCACAGAGTAGAAACAGCTTTTGAGTTTGTTGACCAACATCAGCAGAGGCTTTTCACCATGATAACAGCACACTGAGTTGGTAACTGCAGCACCGAGGAACATTATTACCTGATTTTCAGACTTGTTTGACATTTGAGTCATTACATTTTGCTGTCTGATGCTTTGCTTCTCGGCTAACAATGGGAAGATTGTTGTCTGCTTCCATGGCAACCATCGCTCACTAGATGTGTTGGTTTGGTTCAGAGCTGTGAGCCTGTGATTATCCTGCGATGAGACTGTGATGAGGCTGTGTGATGAGCCTGTGATGAGACTGATGAGCCTGTGATGAGCCTGTGATGAGACCGTGATGAGACTGTGATGAGACTGATGAGCCTGTGATGAGACTGTGATGAGACTAATAAGACTGTGATGAGACTGTGATGAGACTGATGAGCCTGTGATGAGACTGTGATGAGCCTGTGATGAGACTGTGATGAGACTGATGAGCCTGTGATGAGACTGTGATGAACCTGTGATGAGACTGATGAGACTGTGATGAGCCTGTGATGAGCCTGTGATGAGACTGATGAGACTAATGAGACTGTGATGAGACTGTGATGAGACTGATGAGCCTGTGATGAACCTGTGATGAGACTGATGAGCCTGTGATGAGCCTGTGATGAGACTGATGAGACTGTGATGAACCTGTGATGAGACTGATGAGACTGTGATGAGCCTGTGATGAGCCTGTGATGAGACTGATGAGACTAATGAGACTGTGATGAGACTGTGATGAGACTGATGAGCCTGTGATGAGACTGTGATGAGACTGATGAGCCTGTGATGAGCCTGTGATGAGACTGTGATGAGCCTGTGATGAGACTGTGATGAGACTGATGAGCCTGTGATGAGACTGTGATGAACCTGTGATGAGACTGTGATGAGACTGATGAGACTGTGTGATGAGACTGTGATGAGACTGATGAGACTGTGTGATGAGACTGTGATGAGACTGATGAGCCTGTGATGAGACTGTGATGAACCTGTGATGAGACTGTGATGAGACTGATGAGACTGTGTGATGAGACTGTGATGAGACTGATGAGACTGTGTGATGAGACTGTGATGAGACTGATGAGCCTGTGATGAGACTGTGATGAACCTGTGATGAGACTGTGATGAGACTGTGATGAGACTGATGAGACTGTGTGATGAGACTGTGATGAGCCTGTGATGAGACTGATGAGCCTGTGATGAACCTGTGATGAGACTGATGAGACTAATGAGACTGTGATGAGACTGTGATGAGACTGATGAGACTGTGTGATGAGACTGTGATGTAACTGTGATGAGACTGTGATGAGACTGTGATGAACCTGTGATGAGACTGATGAGACTGTGTGATGAGACTGATGAGACTGTGTGATGAGACTGATGAGACTGTGTGATGAGACTGTGATGAACCTGTGATGAGACTGTGTGATGAGACTGTGATGAGCCTGATGAGACTGATGAGACTGTGATGAGCCTGATGAGCCTGTGATGAGACTGGGATGAGACTGATGAGACTGTGATGAAACTAATGAGCCTGTAATGAGACTGTGATGAAAAAATAAAACCTCTTAAGACTTAATCTCATTCCCTTGCTTTCAGTGGCTGTAGAAGCTATAATTTTTTTACTAATGTTGTCTTTAATAAAATAAAGTTTGCACACCTGACAATTTCAGTTGTGGGTGCAGGGGGAAAAAAAGAGCCACATAAATATATGAGGCTCCCGCACAGCATCTACTTGCAAATCTCAATTTATTGTGATCTTTTTCAAAGCAGCTGATGTCTTAAAAGGATGTCTGGTTTTCTGTTTTTATCTATGTGCTTTGTGCTCTTATGTTTTTAATTGGAGTTTTTATTGTGCAGCACTTTGTATCCTTGGTTTTGAAAGGTGTTATATAAATAAAGTAACAGTAGATACAGTAGTAATGCAGGATGTATGCAGCTAAATGCCTGAACTTGTGCTGACTCTGTCTTGTGTTTGCACTGCGGCGGTTGCAGCCGTTTCTCCTCCTGAACTCCTTGTTGGGAGAGTTAGAGCCGGGAAGGGCTGATTCTACAGGAGATGGAATATAATTAGCTGCTCTACCTTGGGTTTATTAATAGCCTTGGCACACACACACACACACACACACACACACACACTGATACACTCACACTCACTGATACGCTTACACTCTCTCACCTTCTCGCTCCCTATCTCTGTCCTTCTCTCTCGTACACACACACACTCTCCTTCCTCCTTTCTCTTTCTGTAGTGCTCACACACACACTCGCTCTCTCGCCTCCCTTCCTATCCTATCACACACACACACACACACACACACGCACACACACACACACAGAGGCTGACTCACCAGATCTGAATGTGTTCGGCTTGCTGTGCCCATGCATCGTCATAGCAACCAGCTGTCAGACCAGCTGATGTCCGCCTGCTGCACTCCTGCTGCCGTGTGTGTGTGTGTGTGTGTGTTTGAATATGCCTGTGCATGTGGCATGAATGTGTGCAATTATGTGGTATGTATGGGCGTTTCAGTGTGTGTGTGTGTGTGTGTGTGTGTGCGTGTGTGTGTATGTATACCATGAGGTGGTATGCATGGGTATTTGTGTGTGCGTTTGTCTGTGTGTTAAAGAAAGAGAGTATATGGAGTGTGTGAGAGAGAAGAGAGAGTGTGTGTGTGTAAGAGAGTGCGAGATAGGGAGAGAGACTATAATGTGTGTGTGTGTGTGTGTGTGTGTGTGTGTGTGTGTGTGTGTGTGTGTGTGCACGTATACTCATTTTATTGTAACTCAAAACTGTTTTTATAATCTACTGTACACTGTATTGTGCAGGCTAATGTAATAACCTTGTTTATAGGTTATTATCTCATGCCCTACACGCCTTTCGGTTTCAAAACAGACTTTGAAAAACACTTAATTACTGTATTTACATATCATGGCCTTTTGAATCTCATTAACTAGTTTGAGATTTTCATATTAAGACTGGAATAAGAGTGAGAACAAGATGTGAAAATGAATGATTGTGCGATATCTTTGACCTCTGATGCAGCAGAGTGAAGTCAGCCCTGGATCCCGGTTCAAGGTTTTTTCTAAAAGGCCAAAAACAGACTGGATTTGATATGAACCGGGGAGGAGAGAGGAGGTGAGAAGAGAACTGTGGAGTAGAGGTGTGTAGCTGCTGTGATACACAAACCACGGGCGTGACCAGTGTTCCTGCCAGGGAGAAGAGATTTAAGGCCCTGACACACCAAACCGACGTCAAAGAACCAGCGTCTGGTCCAAAAAGTTGCACTTGAACACACCGCAAAGACTACAGCCGACGGCCAACTAGCATGTACGTTCTGCGCCTGCGTGAGGGGAAATAACTCTCCATACCTTATGTCTGATAAGAAGTTGCAAATGGCACTGGCGTTGTCAGCCCTTGGTCTTTTGGTTGTGGAAGAAGAAAGGAAGAGGCGGAGGCGAAAAATAAGGAGAAACCGCACTAAATGGGTGAAATCATGAATAACGTTACTCCAGCGACAGGCTCAAGGGGCTTTCCCGAACCTGTGTCGAGAGCTGGAGATAAATGAAACCTCCGATTTTAAAAATTTCGCTCGGCTCTTTCCTGTTCAGTTCCACATGTTGAAGGAATTTATCAGTCCAATCATCCAGAGGCAAACCAACGAACTATCAATCAGAGTGATCTCTCTCACCGACGGGCTCCGCCGCCGATTCAACATGCTCAATCGGCCGAAAAGCCACCGACAGGGTCCGACTAGTGCCGACGGTGCGGGACACACCGCAAAAACTAGGGACACCGACGCTTACCGACGGCCCGACATTGGCCGACCATTGGCCTGGTGTGTCAGGGCCTTTAGGGATTGGAAGTATCTCACATGTGCAACGTCAAAGATTTATTGAAGCATCAAAAGTGCATCAGTAGACAACAGCACATAATGAGCAGGTGAACATATATAGGCATCAACATGCATAATATGTTTATGTTTTTATGGCCATGTTCTCTTCACCAGGTAACTTTACAATGAGACAGTCTCCCAAAAACGGATCAATTCCAGGTGGCATTTTTTTTCCCCAAGGTGCACATATACTGTATACTGTAGTGTGATGAATGAAAACATTCACTTCCCCGCTCCTCCCTTAACTGCAGTGTGTCTAGCTTACATGGAGGAAATCACATGTCCAGTGGTGAATGGCGTGTTCTGTGATAATATCACGCCAACATCACGCAACAGGCAGCCGTCACTTGATCCTGAAAGCTCTTTTATTTCAAAATGGTTCAGCTTCAGATGAATGAAGAGAAGGCTCCATTGATACAGAGGCTTCTGAACTAAATATAAACACCAGTAAGGTCACACACACACACGCACGCACACACACACGCACACACACCTCTGTGTATTGATGAAAGGCCTCAGGGAGTTAGGAAAGCATTTTAATCAAATTAACACACACACACATGGAAGCCTGGTTGTGAACATGCACGCTAGGATGGACAATACTGCACATGCAATTAGACTCACTCACACACACACACACACACGCGCACACACACACACACGTTCAAAGTCGTCTGTATGAGCAACAAATATTGTTTTCCATTGCCGGGATTTACTCTCATGTTAACGCATCGCTTCTGATTGGTAGAGCAGACTGCAGGCTTGACGCTGCTGTTATGCTGCATTCATGTGCAGTCGGGATTATCAGATATACGACTTTTCACCAGGAAGTGGCCTCCCACTAGACCGTCCTCCTCTCGGACTCTGAATTCGGGGAAACTGGGATTCTAGATGGTGCACAAATCAGCTGAGTTTTGACGTAGCAGTTTTAGCCAACATGGCTGACAACAACATCACTCTCTCTGCTGACAGTAGTAACTATTAAAATGACGCTGTGTGTGGTCCATCACCCAGAATATTCTATCCTCTACTAGCTGGGTCTTGGGCAATGAAAAGAAAACCAAACAATACGTACTATCATCACATCCATATTTAGCTGTTTTTACGATAAAAATAGCTGTCCGACTACATCCAACAGAAAAGTACATTACTTTGAATTGGTTTTACGTTTCCGGTTTGTTTGGAATCAACAGAAGAAGAAGAACTGGGTAGTTAGCATGAGCAGTGATAGCCGCCATGACTGAACAGACAAAGAGAAGAGAAACTCAAACTGCATCGACAGAAAATCCAAGCTCCGCCCACACTGTTTGATTGACAGGTGATCTGTGGGAAGTGCAGTGCAGAAACACCACAGTGAGGCTGAGGGACAAAGATGTTGCCGAATACCAAAACACAAGTGGATCTGGAGGATTAGCACTTTAACCCACATAAAGCACAGCTGAACTTTTCTCCCCAAACTGTCTTTCATCATCCGTCTCTCCTCCTCTCTGTTCTCTCTCTCTCTCTCTCTCTCTCTTTCTCTCTCTCTCTCTCAGTTATTATCCCTTGTTCCTCATCTTGACATTCCCAAATCCTTCATCCACATTCCCAGCTTTCACTTCTAAAATCTGCATGCAGCTCTCAGCATCCGCATAGCTGTCTCTGCATACCGCATTCCTGGCCCCACTGCAGGCCTGTGTGTGTGTGTGTGTGTGTGTGTGTGTGTGTGTGTGTGCAGCGTGTGTGTGTGTGCGAATGTGAATGTGGCATGAATGTATGTGCAATTATGTGGTATGCATGGGTGTTTCTGTGTGTGCGTGCATGTGTTTATGTGAGCGATTATGTGTTATACATGGGTATTTATGTGTGCGTATTTGTGTGTGTGTGTGTGTGAGTTAATTATATGGTAGTGAGTGCCATTGTATTGACCGTGTAAATCACATTAGAGCCAAGTGTGTGAGTAAGCGTCCACAACGCCTCAGGGACTCTCTCTCTCTCTCTCTCTTTCTCTCCACTCTCCCTCCCTCTCTCTCTCACTCTCTTTCTCTCTCTCTCTCTCTCTCTCTCTCTCTCTCTCTCTCATGCCAGCAATCTATGAATGGGGGAAAACAAGCAGCACTAGAAGGAAAGATGAAACAGAACATTTTGTTTGTGAATGAGAAAGTGCGTGAGCGTGTTGGAGAGAGGAGGAGAGGGGAGGAAGACGGAGTTAAGAGTGAAGGGCGATGACTGAACTGTAATTGGGAAGAAGAGAAGAAGAAAAGAGAGAGAAGAAAGGCAGGGAGGTGAACTGAAGGCTGAACCGGCAGAAAGTGGTTTGTTTGCAGTTTCTCTGTTGGAGAGTTTTCCCAGGGAATGGGGAAGCAGATCCTCCGCTTGAGCAATCAACGGCTTCCTTTACTGTGTGTGTGTGTGTGTGTGTGTGATTACATTTTGCGAGACAAGATCAACTTTTTTCTGTATGGATCCATCTATGAAACCTAATTGTGATCGTAAAACATAAAAAAAAACTTAATAAGGTGCTGCATGTCACATTTTAACATCAATATTTCATTGTCAATTAA
This sequence comes from Centroberyx gerrardi, assembly GCF_048128805.1. NCBI lineage: Eukaryota > Metazoa > Chordata > Actinopteri > Beryciformes > Berycidae > Centroberyx > Centroberyx gerrardi. Next base: position 3,881,680 of record NC_136006.1, on the reverse strand, counting down.
TTGATCCCTTGGTATAATTACCACAAACCAATCAGTCTCACACCAGCAGTATTGTCAGTTCTAGTGTTTCTCCACATTAAGACTACATTTCCCATAAGCCCCGTTTTTATATATTATGCTAATGTCTCAGAGTTAATGTGGTGATGAGTTATTGATGGATGTGTCCCTCTCTGTGTGTCAGGTGGTGAAGACGGTGGGTCTGAGGGAGGTCTGGTTCTTCGGCCTGCAGTACACAGACAGTAAAGGCTACGTCACGTGGCTCAAGCTCAACAAGAAGGTGAGAGACCCTGAACGCACCACAGACTCCATCCGTACAGCGTTATGAGTGTGATGTGACAGTGAGCTGGATGGTGAACAAGCCTTTGGATTGTGGGATGATGATTACCCATGTCTCGATGTTTTACTTTTTACTCTTTCTTTTTTTTCTTTTTTTTTTCTCAATCTAAACAGTTTTTATTTTATTCTCCTCTCTCTTTTCTCATTTTGTTTTTATTATTTGTGTAAATGAAGAGTTCATTTGCAAAAACAGATATTAAACAGCCATTGCTGAAATAAATGACACTGACTGTTGTATGTAACGCTTCACATAACGTGCTTTCTTAATCCAAAATCTGTTTTGTCACAAAAGCCGATATCGCCTATTGATAATGCATTACTAGTTTGATTGTTTAATTGATATTATCTGGAAAAAAAACCATCATTTATAGAAATGACTACAAATGGAGTTATATGTTTTTGCAAAAAAAACTCCTCAAATGCACTAAATTAATAATCATTAATACCAAATTTAAGTTACGTAGTTACGATGGTTACGTCACGTTTACACCATGATGATATTAAAGTTATTGAAATAAGAGTCTGTAAATAGCAGCGCTGTCCTCCCCTGTATGTGACCTCATCACACTAAAGTGCATTGGAAGTGATTTTTAAAAAGCAGGTCTAGTCTGTCAGATGCTGTCTGGTGGAGGATTTTATCTAAAGCGCCTTAAAGTGCCATCAGTGAAAACATCTTTTCTTTACAAAAATGAGTTTTCAGTCCAGTTTTAAATGAAGATACAGAGTTTGTTAGTCACATTTCCTCAGGCAGGAATACTGCATGTGCACCAGCTTGGACCCGTTCACCTGTCGACATGCTAGAAAGCCATGTGGGGGTGAAAGGTGAAAGGTGAAAGGTGAAAGGTTGTGTGTGTGTGTGTGTCTCCTCCAGGTGACCCAGCAGGATGTGAAGAAGGAGAATCCTCTGCAGTTCAAGTTCAGAGCAAAGTTCTTCCCAGAGGACGTTTCTGAGGAGCTGATCCAGGAGATCACACAGAAGCTGTTCTTCCTGCAGGTACACACACACACACACACACACACACACACACACACACACACACACACACACACACACAGTTATTAATCATCAGAGTTAACACTTCATCTTGGTGTTACCTCTTATTGTTGTTGATATGTGTGTATGGATACATTCATTTGTATGCAGTTCGGACTGGAAATCTTTCACAAGCTTGGGGTTCTAACTTTAGGCTGACATTGCGTGTGTGTGTGTGTATGTGTGTGTGTGTGTGTGTGTGTGTGTGTGTGCAGGTGAAGGAGGCCATCCTGAACGATGAGAACTACTGTCCTCCAGAGACGGCCGTGCTGCTGGCCTCCTACTCCGTCCAGGCCAAGTACGCCGACTACAGCAAAGACATCCACAAGGCTGGATACCTGGCTGCTGACCGGCTCCTGCCTCAGAGGTACACACACACACACACACACACACACACACACACACACACACACACACACAGTCTTTCATGCAAGCTTGACAGCAACAGTAAAGACATTGATAAACCAGGGTAGCCTACTGTTAGTATGGCAGTTTGGAGTTTTAGTTCTACAAATATTTCTCAGAGGCAGAGCTGCTCTAGACATGATCTGATTGGTTGAGTTAAACCTCAGTGGGCGGAGCCAAAGATCTACAGTTTTTCAGAGCCTTAGATAATTAAGCTAACTGGCAAACTTGAATGGCAAAGAAGGAACTCTGGTCAAATATAAATAAAAAATATAAATGGCAATAACTTCTTTTTTCATTCATTCATGATGTTGAAGGTCAGCAGCTAGCTAACTATCTTACCTAGCTAGCTATAGGCTAGTATGGCTAGTTTGAACTTGAAGGTCAGCTAGCTAACTAGCTAACCTAGCTAACTTAGTATGGTAGATTGTATTGTTTCAGTTAGCAGCAGAGCGCTAGGCTTCATAATATTAGCTTCCTCCTCTCTTACCTCTTGTCTTTTTCACTGAGCTTCAGTCTAATGTTACTTAGACAGAAAAACTGTGGTGCTTTGGCTCCGCCCACTGAGGTTAAACTCAACCAATCAGATTATTTCTGCCTCCAGAGCAGCTCTGCCTCTGAGAAATATTTGTACAACTAAAACTCGATTTTTTATGTGTAGTTTAAATTCATTCTTTTGTTAGATTTTACATCTATTTTGTCCCCTTATTCTGTGTGTGTGTGTGTTTGTGTGTGTGTGTGTGTGTGTGTGTGTGTGTGTGTGTGTCCTATAGAGTCCTGGAGCAACACAAGCTGACTAAGGAACAGTGGGAGGACAGAATACAGGCCTGGCATGAGGAACACAGAGGCATGCTCAGGTGAGAGAGTGTGTGTGTGTGTGTGTGTGTGTGTGTGTATTGGTTGCAATGCCTGACTATATAATCTGAATGTGAGGAATATGAATTTTTTTCACATTTACACACGTGTATGCATGCGTCTATCTGTCTGTTCACCCTTTGTCTGTGTGTGTGTGTGTGTGTGTGTGTGTGTGTGTGTGTGTGTGCAGGGAGGACTCTATGATGGAGTACCTGAAGATCGCTCAGGACCTGGAGATGTACGGCGTCAACTACTTTGAGATCAAAAACAAGAAGGGAACGGAGCTGTGGCTGGGGGTCGACGCCCTGGGGCTCAACATCTACGAGCACGGAGACAAGTAACCACACACACACACTCACACACACACACACACACACACACACACACACACACACCACATCATTCCATTACAGTCACTACTTCCTCATCAAAACTGTAATCAGTAATATAAGATATAAGATTCAGATTACTTTGCCATATTTGAGGTATAAAGGAACAAAAAAAAGTGAAAAATTCAGCAAATTTATTTCAGGTTTGCAAACAAATATAAATTTTCTTCTGTCACATTTTATGCAGAACAGCTGATGATTCCCAGAAGTAATCCTCTAATTTGAACAAGTATCTGTAATCAGAATACCTAGAAGTACTGCATTACTACCCATCCCTGTATATTTATGCGTAACTATGATGGTGACGCAGTGACTGAGCTAAAGGACGGGTCACACTAGGTGATTTTTAACGCAGATTCTAAGCCCGACTGGATTTTGTTCGTCTGATGTTGTAAATGGATTTACAGTGAACTGCTCTGGACGGATGGGAAAATGTTTTTGAAGTACAGAATCATGTAGTGTGTGTCCGTCTTTCCCCCCGTCACGTCACACAGTGTGAACAAGCAGACCGGTCAGTGTGAACAGTCCTGGAGTTTTGTTTTTATAATGCACTCGTTTGGTTTCTGCTGTGTAAGATGTCTGCGGTGTCTGTGCAGGATAGAGATGGAGAATGAATGCATGAAGGGGGCTTTAAGCACGGCTTCCACTGCAGCAGATATATATTACAGCTGGAGAGAGTAGAGGTAGAGTGGATAAAGTTTCACTGCTCCCTGGATGGCTTTCTACAGCATTGGTTTGACAACATCGCCCTCTTTTGGTGATTCATGACACAGCAAGGAGCAGATGAACAATCAGTATGTAGAAAATAATGTTTCTCAACTTATTCTGCAGGATCACAACCCCCCCAAAAGGCATGAACATACAAAATGGTCAAATTTGACACCGAATGATCACTTTTATTTTTTGTATTTGTTGTTAGAGGCCTAGAGTCTGATACTATAGAACATTTCAAGAAAAGGGCGAGTATCATAAAAATAAAAAAACAGTATGAGAAATTTATATCAGAGATGCATTTTTACACATCCTATTAATGATTTTGCAATCACAAAATTCATCTTGCAACCTGTTGTGAACCGTGAGTGAACATGGCATGTCTGTTATGAAAGGTTTCTCATGCCTGTGTGAGCTGAAACTTTTCTTCCAGCCAAACCTATTGAACGGATTCAAATGGTTTTTAACAAAAACTCCATTTGGTGAAATATAAACCAAAGCTCTTCTTGGTCATTTAGTTCAGTCAGTCACATGTGACTCGTCAGTAGTAAATAAAATAAAATGTCAACTGTGAGATGCCATACTTGCTAGTGTTTACAATCAGTTAGAATTAAGAGATGTGAAATGTAGTATTGAGACACCATTTAAACAATATGCTTTCCTCTGGTGTCATTAAAGTGAAACTGTATCTACACACACACACAAATGCATGCACACACACACACAAATATCAGGTTTTTAGACACATTTAGGAGGAAATTTATGCATCTGCAGTTGTATTTTTGTGTTTTGAAGCGCTGATTGAAAACCTCCTCACGTCTCCTCAGGTTGACGCCGAAGATCGGCTTCCCCTGGAGCGAGATCCGGAACATTTCCTTCAACGACAAGAAGTTTGTCATCAAGCCCATCGACAAGAAAGCTCCGGTAAGACCGAGACACACGCCGAGCCGCGAGGAGTGCCGCTTCACCGTGGTTTACAACCGCTAACAGGAACAAAGCCTTCGTGAAACAGCAGGAACACACCTTTGGAATAATAAAGAACATGCAAATATTCTCTTTTATTTCCGTTTTTAATCCATAATGAGTGGGGATTTCCAGTTAGGTAACAAGTATATGTTTATCTCATATTTTACAAAGCCTCCAATGTGACAAACTTGTAACTTTTTACAGTGTTTTATAATATTGAATAGCAACAACTACATATATCCACTGGATTACAAATCACTTCTATTCTATTCTATTCTATTCTATTCTATTCTATTCTATTCTTACACTCTTGGACTTCAGCTGGACAAAGATGCTTAACCTGTTGGGTAACACTTTACAATAAGGGTCACTAAGTTAAGGGTTAGTTAATGCTTAATAAGCATTAACTAACCCTTAATTAACAGTTAACTAATGTGTCTGGTAATCATTTACTAATGGTGTTCATGTTAACTAAGGTATTAATTTATACATTATTTAATAGTCATCTTTATAAACTATTAAATAATGTATAAATCAATACCTTAGTTAACATGAACACCATTAGTAAATTACATATTAGTTAACTGTTAATTAAGCATTAACTAACCCTTAACTTAGTGACCCTTATTGTAAAGTGTTACCACTTGTTGATTCTCTACAGTTTTGTGTATCGACGCTCTTTTCTTCTTCTCTTTCCTCGAGCATGAATGTGTTTGTAACGCAGCCGTTACGCTCTTCTTCTTTATTATTTTAACTTGACTAATCCTGCTGACTTCATAGCCTCCGCAAGACTTTGTTAGACATGTTCAACTGTCTCTCAGGGATTAATCACCAATCAATATGAGACAATGTGAAAGAGGTGAAAAAGAGAAATGAGAAATCAAGAAATCATCCTGTGAGGGGAAGATGAAAAAAGTCTATATTCAGTCTTATGTCAAAACAGTTTTGAAGTCAAACTAGCTGCCGACACATTTCAACCCTCTAGATCTTCATCAGGGTTCGTATGCAAAGTGTGTAATTTGTTCGCTTTCTGTCAGTGCGAAAAAGTGATAAAACAAAAAATTTCATCCTCTCCATACAAGAGTGGCTTGATTTCTGGGAAAAGCTCAGCCTCACCACACACTTCTTTAAGGAACAGTAGCTTCCTTTTCCACTTCTGCCACGTTCTCAGACACAGCGTCAAAGATCAGAACAGTCCAGTTTACACACACAGAGAATACAAGACCCTTATATCAAGATCCTGACCCCTGTGTCTCATTAAACACATTCAAAACCAAATCCTGAAGTTCAGAAACACTGCAGCATCCACCTCAAAAGGTTTCCCTGACTCCAGAAACTCTTGTCTTTTTGGAGATGTAAGGTTTTAGTGAAATGTTCCTCTGTCTCTCCTCCAGGACTTTGTCTTCTACGCTCCTCGGTTGCGGATCAACAAGCGCATCCTGGCGCTGTGCATGGGAAACCACGAGCTGTACATGAGGAGGAGGAAGCCCGACACCATCGAGGTGCAGCAGATGAAGGCTCAGGCCCGAGAGGAGAAGCACCACAAACAGATGGAGAGGTACAGGAGTGAATGAGAGGCCAAGCAGGTTTTCACACACTTCGGTGCATCGTCTGATCGCGCCTTAATACATATTTTGTGACACACATTCGTTCTCCTAGAATATATTGTCATTTTTCATGTACTACTTACTCATTGAGCCACTCCATCATTTAGTCAGGATTCCCATGTATATCTCAGCTGGAGGACTCAGGTTCAGTTCCCATAAACTAAAACTGCACTCATCCTAAAACTGTCTGCACTCAGTGTCTGTAAGGTGTTTTGAATTAAATCCTCCACCAAATTACAGCTGTAATCAAAGTGAGTGAGTGATGAAGTGAGTGAGTGATGAAGCTTTCTGACCAATAGGGGGCAGCATTGCATCGAAAACAGCTCCTGTTCTTCAATTCAATTCAATTCAATTCAATTCAACAAGCGTTACTGGCATGACCGTTCTGTAGCAGTGTTGCCAAAGCAAATGAGCACTGATAGTGAAGTGCACATAAAGAAAAATGAAAGAAAGGCAAACCGTATAAAACAGACACTAGGGTAGGTCTTAAGGGGACAGAGTAGGTCTTAAGGGGGGACAGAGGAGGTCTTAAGGGGACAGGGTAGGTCTTAAGGGGACAGGGTAGGTCTTAAGGGGACAGAGTAGGTCTTAAGGGGGGACAGAGTAGGTCTTAAGGGAGGACAGGGTAGGTCTTAAGGGGGGACAGAGTAGGTCTTAAGGGAGGACAGAGGAGGTCTTAAGGGGGGACAGAGTAGGTCTTAAGGGGGGACAGAGAGGGTCTTAAGGAGACAGGGAAGGTCTTAAGGGGACAGGGCAGGTCTTAAGGGGACAGGGTAGGTCTTAAGGGGACAGAGTAGGTCTTAAGGGGGGACAGAGGAGGTCTTAAGGGGACAGGATTGGTCTTAAGGGGACAGAGTAGGTCTTAAGGGGGGACAGAGAAGGTCTTAAGGGGACAGGAAAGGTCTAAAGGGGGGACAGAGAAGGTCTTAAGGGGACAGGGATCTGGAGTGTTAGCTGCTGTCCCTATTTTGCTGCTATCTTTGCAGTCTTTCCTTAGGTCAAAATGTCCTGTCCTCCTTATACTTTCATATTTTTTTACAGTGAAAGAGAAACTGCCCCTCTGTCTCTCTCTCTCTCTCTCTCTCTCTCTCTCTCTCTCTCTCTCTCTCTCTCTCTGACCCCAGCAAAACCCCCTTAAACACCCCTTCATTTTTGACTTACTTTCTAATTGAATGTAAAGTTCAGGGAGACAGGAACTTTCCATTAATAACTCATTAACAATCTGTAAAACTGCACAAAAGGCATAAGAAATCCCTTAATTACTAGTGTCTCCATAAATGAACCCATGAATAAATCCCCTAAAAACCCATGATACTAACTTTACTTTTTTTTTAAAGCTATGTTAGTTTTAATGTATAATTCATGTTTATGTAATAAGAAATTAAGGACATTTCAGGGATAAAATTAAAAGGGTTTGCTTTATTCATATTCAGTTTTTCGGCTCAGACAGCATTCTAATTTACTTACTAGTGTTTCAAATAATTATTATGATCCCGTTCTTCTTCTTCTTCTGTGAGTTAATGTGGGCTGAAGCCGCGGCTGCAGGCAGCTGCTGTTACATAAAGAAACACAACACCACTAATGTAATGAAACCCAGTCCGGCCGGCTCGCTTTCCTGTCGATAACATGAAGTTACGTGATAAGAAATTAATTTAGATGAGAGCGTCTCGGTGCTCGGCGGAGCGGGGCGGGGCGGGGGTGGGGGCGGGGGCGGGGTGGGGGCGGGGGCGGGGGCGGGGGCGGGGGCGGGGTGGGGGCGGGGGCGGGGCGCACGCGGGACGCTGCTCATGTCACGGGTTTGATCCCTAATGTAAGACCCATTCTGAAAGAAAACATGTCTTGTGATTTGTAATAATGAAAATGGTGTTATCTGAAATACTAGTGAGATTTAATAGTTAATTTCTGCTATAGTCATATCTGTTGATTATTATAGAACATTAGATTTTCCTGTAGTTTCTTATGTATATTCATTTCATTTTGTTGAAACACAGCGTTCACCACGCCCATACTTATCAGCATTCAACACAATAAGCAATAAGCAACAGAGACCTTATTTTAATTCTATTCATCTCTCTCTCTCTCTCTCTCTCTCTCTCTCTCTCTCTCTCTCTCTCTCTCTCTCTCTCTCTCTCTTCATGCTTTAGTGTGAGAGCTGAGAGTCTGGATTTAAATGTCAGTTGTGTTGTGGGCTGCTGGAACTGGAAATTGGTTTATTCAGTTTTGTTTTTATTGTTTTTTTTTTGTGTGTGTGTGTGTGTGTGTGTGTGTGTGGCTGTGGGACTGTGAGTTTTCAAGGCATCTTTAGCTATTTTTCTCTTTGTTTTGTTGTGAGATGTTTCATTAATGGACATCAGAAGTCAAAATCCCCCTGTCACACTTGATCATGCTGTCTAAAATAGACTACACTGCAAAAAGTATTCATCTTACAAAGTTATTTTGTCTAGTATTGAGTCTTAAAATCTGTTTACCGTAAGACTTAATACAAGACTAACACAACTATTTTTCTGCTACTTCTGCTTTATTAGCATACAGTGGAACGTGCCATTTTAAAAGTAAAATTTTAAGTCTCAATTCTTGGATGAGGTTCACTTAATTCTCGAAAACAGGTTAAACAAGTGATATTACCTCATCCCACTGGCAGATTTTTTCACTTGTTTTAAGAAAAACAAGATTTGAAGACTCAACACTAGACACCATGACTTTTTAAGAAGGATGTATTTCGCAGTAAAAGGTCGAATCGATCAATAAAATAACTGGCTCCGTGTGTGTGTGTGCTGATGGTTGTTTTTTGGTGTTTTCTGGCAGAGCGCAGCTAGAAAACGAGAAGAAGAAGCGCGAGCACGCAGAGAAGGAGAAGGAGCGGATAGAGAGAGAGAAAGACGAGCTGATCGAGAGGCTGAGGCAGATCGAGGAGCAGACGCACAAGGCTCAGAAAGGTGCAACACACACATCAACACACACACAACACACACACACAACACACACATCAACACACACATCAACACACAAACATGCATGTACGAGGGCCTGTACATACAGAGACACAGAAGGCACAATTTACTCGTTCACTCATCCACATATTAAACCCATATTCACTCATTCACTCTCTTACCCGCCCAACTCTCCCTGCGTTCATGTGCTAGCGGATATATATCAAAAAAACAGATTTCTTATGAGGAAATTTGACATGAACGCCGTTCCAAATCAGATGATCAAGTCAGAAAGTCAGAGAAAGTTTTGCTCCCTGAGTTTTGACGCTGTGATGACCTTTAACCTTCTCAACATGGTGGAAAAATCAAGTTTTGTGTCAGTCAGCGGTGAGAAAACACTTCAGTACAACATGCAGCTTTATTACTCGTTTTGTAGCCAACCATCATAACTAATATTTCTTCAAACGAGGCTTGTTAGATTAGCTCGTTAAGCTGCAGGACATTTCTTATTCATTAAAACAAGCTGAACCAAAGCTATCTGTCTAGTTATGAAACTAGAATTAAATAAAAATATAGGTGAAATGTTTTTTGGGTGGAGGGTGTTTTGGCTATTTTTACCAAATGGTAATTGAAAATTTAATGTAAATAAATCAATTTATGATTATTTGTATTACACAATACCTGTTGCAAACATATACAAAATCGTTATAACTTAAAAAAAAATGCTACCAAAAATACTAAAACTAGAACTGAAACTAAGGAAAACTAAACTAAAAAGTAGGAAACCCACGCTGAAAACTCACTCAAACCATGAAAAATCTCAAACCGTGACAGTCCTGGACACTTGACACTCAATTTGCCTTTTCCCCGAGGTCAAAGGTCAACCGTTCACCCACTCTAAACAACTCAGTGTCAGTCCTTCACAGGCTGAACCTGGTTTTCTGGGTTCAGAACAGGTTTCCAGGCAGCAGACAGTGATTTACAGCAGCAGCAACCCGTCATTAAGAGTTCAGCTGCTGAAAAAACAACAAAAACAAAAATACCTGTGAGAGGAGTCGCTGACACCTGCATCAATCAGTCTGTTCAGGGTGAAGCCAATCAGCGCTCCTCTTTTTTTCCTTTTGCATACTTTTGTTGGTATTTGCATAAAGCAGAGGCTCAGGGAAGACGCTGCAGATAGGGAGGAGGATCACAGCATCAGAGTTAGAGAGTCCGGGTCAGAGAGGACAGGTTTAACACAGGATCCTCTGCTGGTCTCAGATCAGTAGTGCAACGTGAAAAAAGATTTAATATTTCCTCCGGTTCTTGTTACACTGTGAAGAAAACCCGGAGCTGAGTTTTGACAGAAGCCTCATGTCTGGGTCTGCGTTCCTCCTGTGCTGAAGTTTATTCCTGTTACCCATTTATTATCATGTTTCTGAACATTATGATGAATGCATTTTTCTTCCAGTAATTAATCAAGTAAAATAGCATGAAGAGGATAAATAAAAATCAGCGCTTAGCGTAAAAGTTCGCCGTGTTCACTATTAGGAAAACAAACATGAACAAACCAGGAGGGTTTGTCATGGAAGTACTCCGACTTACTTAAATTAATTAAAACTACTAAAATAAGTGAAAAGTCGTGGAATTTTACATCAAGACCGCAGTGGGAATCCTGGAGATGTTTCAGTTCTAAAACTCAAATCTGCTCCGTGAATCTCAGTCTTTAGCACTTTTTGAATTTGCCTGGTGATTCATAACCTATCCACCACTGATTCACTGACTTCATGTCTCGTTAGTTGTCAGTTATCAAAATCTTTGGGCGATCACAGCAGCGCAGCAGCTTGATGTAACCTGGAAACGCCTCAAAGAGCGACAACGGCGTTCACTTCCCAGCTTTTAAACTGCTGATTGTTCCTGTTTTCCAGTTCCACGCCATTCAGTTTTGTAAGGACTGACGAAATTACTAAATCTAGTTCGCTATCATCCGGTTCCTTTGGTCGTTGTTGTCGCTCTGTGACGATGTCGTAAGTATGTTTGTCCCGCCTACATCCACCATCCAATCAGGTATCTCAGACAGTGTCAGTCCGCAAATAACTGCCGGTGGATAGGCTTGAGGCCAGACCGCTACGAATCACCATGCAAATTCAAAAAGTGCTAAAGACTGAGATTCATGGGGGCTGGAGACCAGGCAGCAAAACTGCAACAAAACTGCATTGTAATGGTTAAAAGACAGTAAAGAACAATAATAATAATAATAATAATAATAATAATACATTAGACTTGTATAGCGCTTTTCTAGGTACTCAAAGACGCTTCACATACAGGGTAAAATCATTTAATAGTAAATATATAATAATAAAAAGAAATAAAAGACAAGAATAAAAGAATAAAAGAAGATGCAGAGTTGGCTAAACGTATTTCCTCTTGCATTTTGTTAGGAGTCTTGATTTGGTCTCTAACCCCGTATGAATGTGTGTGTGTGTGTGTGTGTGTGTGTGTGTGTGCGTGCAGAGCTGGAGCAGCAGACCCGGAAGGCCCTGGAGCTGGACCAGGAGAGGAAGCGGGCGAAGGAGGAGGCGGAGCGGCTGGAGAAGGAGCGGCAGGCGGCGGAGGAGGCCAAGGCAGCGCTGGCTCAGCAGGCTGCCGACCAGATGAAGAACCAGGAACAACTGGTAGCTGCTGCACACACACACACACACACACACACACACTTCACTCACTCATTCATCTGCTGGTCCTGAACCTGATCTACACTCTTAGTCCACATAGCACACAGCTCGGGTCTCTGAACCCAAACGCTGGCTGATCTTTCCTGAGAACAGAACTTTCTAAACCGTTTCTACAAGGATCAGAGTGATAGTGCAGCATTAAGTCACTGCTATATACATTTCTCACAGTAAATAAGCACACACACACACACACACACACACACACACATGCAGTGGGACTTATATGATAACTTCATCTGTGCTGTGACACAGTAGAACAGGGTTTTAATCTCTACTGGATTTGTTGTTTGAATTCTTTCTACATGACAGCTTACTGTAACTCATGCTCATCCTCCTATTGAAAGCCAGAGCTTGAATTCTGAGGAAAGCTATTTGCATTAAGCCTATAATGACTTAACATTTAGCTGAAGCCATAACAGCCTTCAATCACAGAGAAATAAACTCAGTTTGATGCCAAGCTGCAGCGGCTTCAAGGTCATCACTTCATGTTGTTTCTTATTTTCCTTCACCTGATTTCATTTTATGTATCTATTAGTTCTTTTTGTGCTTCTTATTTTTCATCTCATTATTTTATGTTTTTCTGCTTTTAACATACTTTGTAAACTCTGCTTTTAAATATGTGCTATGTAGATAAAGTTTATTATTATATTATTATTATAGAATTGAAGTTCCTAAAAATTGGTTTACACATTAAGAACTAGTAGTCTGTTTGATGTTGGTCAGAAAGCACTGTAATGTTACTGTAATGTTACTGTAACAGTTTGACCTCAGTTTAAACCTTTAAAGCAGTAATGAGCACAACTTACTGTAATACTTACTATATTTATACTTTATTTATTTATTTTGTGAAAACACTGAAACCGCACACAGCTTCACATTCTGCAGCCTTCTTCAGAAAGTTGTCAAGAGTGTGTGACGGACGTGTGTGTGTGTGTGTGTGTGTGTGTGTGCTCTACGCAGGCTGCTGAGCTAGCGGAGTTCACTGCCAAAATCGCTCTGCTTGAGGAAGCCAAGAGGAAAAAGGAAGACGAGGCCACAGAATGGCAACACAAAGTAACGGTTACCTGTGTGTGTGTGTGTGTGTGTGTGTGTGTGTGCGTGTGTGTGTGGGTATGACTTAAGTCACTTTCAGGGACACACACCAGACTTAAGACCAGTTGATTGGGGACGGCTTGTGCAATTGGGGACAAAAGCCGTGTCCCCAATTGGTAAAAAGCTGATTTTTGGGTCAGTGGTTAAGGTTATGGTTAGGGTAAGTCTCCAGGAAATGAATGTAGTCTATGTAAATACCCCAAAAGTGACTTAAGTAAGACTGTGTGTGTGTGTGTGTGTGTGTGTGTGTGTGTGTGTGTGTGTGTGTGAGACACGTGCGTGTTTGTGTGGTGGTGTACATTTAACAAATGAACTGTCTGTGTGTGTCTCAGTCTGGAAATGTGTGTGTGTTTGATAAATGTGTGTTTTTGTGTGTGTGTGTGTGTGTGTGTGTGTGTGTGTGTTATGCACATGCAGACAACAGATGAAGTGTCTATGTGGGTCTCGGAGTGCATGTGTGTGTATGTTTGATAAGTGTGTGTTTATATAAATGTGTGTGTGTCCCTAGTGAGTGTGTGTGTGTGTGTGTTCAGATGAGATCATGTGAGCACAGAGTGATTATTGTTGCTTCACTCATTAAACACCTCGCCAATATGCAAATGTTTAAACTGCGTGTTTACCCTGACTGCAGTGTGAATGGGCTTGTGGCTTCATGCTGCTTCTAATTACAGAAGCTCTGCTGTTACTGTGTTAACCACTGTGGTTAACACAGGTGTGAATTTGGCCCCCGGCAGTTGGCTGGCACTCTTATGTAGACTGTGGAGTGTATTACAACAGTATGAGCTTCAATTCCTAGATCATCACGGCAGGAAATTAATAGTAAGGAGTGTCAGAGTTTCAGTCACACTGACCTGAAATACTCCTGTGAGCCCAGAAGAAGAGAAGGCAGGAGGAGAAACCAAAGGAATGTGTTCAGTGTTTTCTTCTTGTCAGGGTGGAGAAGCCTCTGAAACGGCATTTTACAGAAGAAAAGTTAGAAAAAAAAGTTATATTGAGGCCAAGATTTGCTATAACAATCTAAATATGCAATTCAAACCCTTGTTTTCTTGTATTCATGCACACGAGATACGTTCCATCCCCTCGGTTTGGTTTGATTCATGCGCACAGAATACATTTCATTCCCTCAATTTGTCTTTGTTTTGCTTTCGTTTTTTTCCCACAAATTATTTGCTTATTCTAAAAAGCTGAGTCGTTGATTTCAACCAACTCTGGAAACAACTCATACAACTCAAACACTCATTTAGTTAGATTTAGATACATTTCATTCCCTCAATTGGGTTAAAATGATCCCTCATTTTGGTTTATTTGTGCCGACAAGATACAATTTGTTCCCTGGGTTTGTGCAAGCCAGGGAATGTTTTTGCAACTCGTGCGCATGTTTTACACGGCAAGCGCACGAGTTGCCAAAACATTCCCTGGCTTGCACAAATCCAGGGAACAAATTGTATCTTGTTGGTACAAATAAACCAAAATGAGGGATCATTTTAACCCAATTGAGGGAATGAAATGTATCTGAATCTAACTGAATGAGTGTTTGAATTACATATTGTGCACATGTGATGGTATATCACAATGGCCACTCCCAGGCGCCGTAAAAAAGCCATACCTATGAAATTCTTTGAAGTGGTGTGTGTGTGTCTTTACGTCTGTATGCATGTGTGTCTGTGCATGCATCTGTCTATAAGCCTGCGTCTGTGGGTTTGTCTTTATGTGTGTGTGTGTGTGTGTGTGTGTGTGTGTGTATTAATACATCCCGGCGTGCCTCCTCCAGGCCCTGTCGGCCCAGGAGGACCTGGAGAAGACCAAGGAGGAGCTGAAGACGGCCATGACGTCTCCGCCGGCGCCCGAGCACGACGAGCAGGACGAGACGAGCGCCGAGGCGAGCGCCGAGCTGCTGAGCGACGGCGTCAGCAGCCACCGCAGCGAGGAGCAGCGCGTCACCGAGGCGCAGAAGAACGACCGCGTCAAGAAGCAGCTGCAGGTAGAGGAGGGGAGACCAGGCGACACGCTTCTACTGGTTTCTACTCTGCTTCTGCTCAGTTACTTGTAGGAGATGTTGAAATAAGTCGTTTCAAAGTTACTATACTGAAATTTAGTTTAGTTTTAGTTTATTTGCACATTTTTTTTAAAGAAAAGTCAGACAGAGAAAAAGTAAACAGAAATAAGGTGAGGCAGAAACCCAGTACAGGCTTATCTAAAAACCTCACCTAAAAGAGAGAAAAAAAAATATATATAAATAAAATAAAAAAATAACGATACAAAATAAAATATCAATTAACATGCATATCTTTTACATGCCTAATCACATTGTAAAAAATTAAAATAATATAGGCTGCTATAAATAACGGCAAAAAAGGTTAAAAACATCACTTATAACATGCTTTTTAGAGGAATTTTGTAATAGCTGCAGCTAGTTTTGCAGTAGATTCTACTTTCTACTTCCTTATTTATTTCTCCTGGAACAGCCGGAGCAAGCCAGAGGAATTACTGTGCTTCCTACTTACTGGAAAAGGTGGAAGAGAAATGAGATTTTCCAGTAACTGTGACTAGTTTCTACATTGGCAGTATAGTAATTTGTACTGGAAGACTTGGAGGAAGAGGAGGAGGAGATACTAATACTGATAGTACCAGTTAGTTCCCACTAGTTTCAAAGTGACTAGCACTCACTCACATGTACTGTGATTACTTTGCTTTTACTGGAAAAGGTGAAGGAGGAAAAAAAGATCTTGTGACAGTAATAACTAGTTTCGGTAGTTTAGCTACTCACCTGACTTATTTTGTCGTGGTGGAGGAGGGAGAGATCTTGTAGTAATTAGTTTCTGTTAGTTTCCATAGTAAGTTACTAGTATTTCACTGGAGGTAGAGAAGAGGGAGTATAAAGTAACCAGATGAGACAGCAGGTAGAAAGGTTTGGGGAAATACATGATAGAAGGTGCTGGAGTGAGTCGATAAATAATAATCTCATTGGTTGAGTTAAACCTCAGGGGGCGGAGCCAAAGAAACTGTTTTTCAGAGCACAAAGATGGAACTCGGGTCAAAATTATGGTGACCAGACGTCCCGGTTTGTCCGGGATTGTCCCGGTTTCAAGATGGGTGTCCCGAGTCCCGACAAATATCTGTAAAACACTAAAATGTCCCGGTTTTCAACATTCACTACCAAATTGTCCCGGTTTTCACCACAATTAAAATAATAGTAATAGTATTATACTTGTTTTCAGTGCTTACATAGACGTTTATCATGTTCTGTCCCGCTCATTATTACCTAACCCAATCAAAAAACATAAACAATGCACCACGCGTCTGAATTCAACACTGATTTGTCTTTACGTGTGTCAATCAATCAATGTGTCGTTGTCAAGGCTGTTGCTAGCCTGTGACGCTTGTGGCTCTGTCTGACAGAGTCTGTCAGTACGCTAACGGTCAGCTGTCGTGCCGAAGAGAAAGTCGCTCTTTTCTAAAGACCTCCAGAAGGCTTAAGTTACTCTTTTCTTTGTGAAGTAGCCGGCAACGAAAATGCTGCGTTCTGCACACACTGCAAGAGTACATTTTCGGTCGCACACGGTGGAAATGCCGACATAAAAGATCATATTAAGACGGCCAAACATAAGCGGTGGCTTAGCAGTGTTTTGTGTTTACTAGTGTTATTATACAGTTTTCAAATAAACTATGTTTTTTGGATTTTTGGAGACAAAACATTTTTCGTTTGCTGAGGCGCTGTCCATGGTGTTGAAAGGTGCAGTCACTAGGTGTGCTAAGCGCTGAAATAATTGTCCCCCATCCTGATGAAAACACCTATGGTGCGTGCATAAGAGCATACATGTGCGCGTGCATGACCCTGAAGCCTACACTTAAGGGTCCCGGTTTGGGGGTTTGAAAATGTGGTCACCCTAGTCAAAATATAAATAATAACATAAACAGCAAAGATTTCTCATTCATTCATGACCAGGGTGTTCATGATGTTGAAGCTCAGCAGCTAGCTAGCTTAGCTGTACGCTAGTATGGCTAGTTTGAACTTGGAAGCTCAGCTAGCTAACTAGCTAACCTAGCTAACTTGGCTAGTAGTAGTAGTAACTTCAGTTAGCAGCAGAGCGCTAGGCTTCATAATATTAGCTTCCTCCTCTCTTACCTCTTGTCTTTTTCACTCAGCTTCAGTCTAATGTTACTGAGCCAGAAAAACTGTGGTTCTTTGGTTCCGATTATTTAAACCTCCGAGAAATGTTTGTAGAACTTAAACTCCAGTCTGCCTACATGAGCTTCCTGATGTGTTGATCTTCACCACTACACTATCTTGGGGCATAACATATTTAATATTGAATTTCCCAGAGTTAGTAAGTGTCGATTTTTCAATGACAGTTATTCAAAGTTGTGTTGACTGTAGAGTTGTTTCCTCTCATAGAGCTGCTCTGGCTCTGTGGCGGCTGAGTGTGTTAAAGTGTTAAACTGAACTTCGATGGGTGTGGACTCCTATAAAAACTGGCACTGTGTTGGTCTTTTTCTCTCAGTTAAACTAATACTGACAAGTTTGCCTTGTATCTGAAAAAACACACTGAATGCCGTTTTTCCCCTGGCCTTGTTCAGAGTGCCGACAGTCGGCATCGTCTCTGAACCGCCTTTCAAGGTTTTCCGCAGCAGGGAGTGGCGGCTGGGGAGCGGGCCAAACTAAATATCATCAACCTCAGTTTACAGTAAACACCTCTGCGCTCGGCCCGCTGATGTCAGATTTGTGGTCGGCTGTGTGCAGAGCTTCATTGCTTCAGACCTGCAGTGGTGTGATGTGGTGTGATGAGCTGGCAGGGACCTTGAAAAACCTGGAATTACCTTTGAATCAGGGCCAGGCAGGACCTGATGCGTTGCGGCCGGCTGTGTCACTGATACACTCTAATTTCTGACGACAGTGACGGATGAGTGAAGTTTGCTTTCTAATAGCTGCTTCGCTGTTTTCTGTCGACATCTGGAAACCTCCGCGTCTCTTTCTGATCACGTGATTCACTCTGTCTGTCCATCAAACATGCTATCTGCTATCTGCTATCTGCTATCTGCTATCTGCTATCTCAGGTGATCTGTCAGACACTACTGGTCCGATTTAGATGAAAATTGGAGGGATGATGCGTCTTCGCACTGTGTTCCAGCGTTTAAAACATAACACTGATTGGCCTAATGGGCACTATAATTACAGGTAAAATCAAACTTTGAAAGGCCATAACGTGTACACATGAGTCTGATTGATATAAAATTAGCAACAAATCCAAACATCCTTACAAATTACACTGATTGGCCTAATGGGGGCGCTAGAACAGAAAGACTCAGAAAGACGTTTTTAACTCAAATGTGAGTTATGTGGCCTTTAAAAAATCACACCGATTGGCCTGATGGGGGCGCCATAATTAAAGGTTTGAATTTCAAATTTTGAAAGGCTAGACACATCAGAGCAATACTTACAAAGTACATTGATTGGCTGAATGTGGGTGCTATAATTAAAGGTCAAAATGTTTAACTCAAATGTGACATCACCACACCAGACACCACTGATCCAATTTTGCTGAAACTTGGCTGGGTGACACATTTTGGCACTTTGCTCTGGCGTTTGAAAATTATACTGATTGGCCGCTAAATTTCAAACTTTGAAAGACCGTAACTGCCACTCCACCGGTCCAGTTTTGACAACATTTGGAGGATGATGCATCTTGCCACTGAGGCACCGAGGGCTGCCTGCGTCATTCGTGAAGGACGGCATGTTTCACTTGTTGTTTCCGTCACTCACCCCTCCTCTCTCCTCTCTCCTCTCTCCTCTCTTCTCTCTCCTCTCTCCTCTCTCCTCTCTTCTCTCTCCTCTCTCCTCTCTTCTCTCTTCTCTCTCCTCGCTCCTCTCTCCTCTCTCCTCTCTTCTCTCTCCTCTCTCCTCTCCTCTCTCCTCTCTCCTCTCTCCTCTCTTCTCTCTCCTCTCTTCTCTCTTCTCTCTCCTCTCTCCTCTCTCCTCTCTTCTCTCTCCTCTCTCCTCTCTTCTCTCTCCTCTCTCCTCTCTCCTCTCTCCTCTGTCCTCTCTCCTCTCTCCTCTCTCTCTCCTGTCAGGCTCTGAGTTCGGAGCTGGCCGAGGCACGCGACGACACCAAGAAGACCCAGAACGACATGCTGCACGCCGAGAACGTCAAGGCCGGCAGAGACAAGTACAAAACCCTGCGGCAGATCCGCCAGGGCAACACCAAGCAGCGCATCGACGAGTTCGAGTCCATGTGAGGCGGGAGAGAGAGAGAGAGAGAGGGAGAGAGGGAGAGAGGGAGCTAGAGACACAATGACAGAGAGAGAGAGAGAGAGGAAGTCTCATTGCCATGTCAACGCCTCGCTTTCCCTGTACAGCCCGCATCCTGTCTGCCCCTGCCTGCCCCGTCCCACCCAGCTGCACCCACTTCTTCCTGCACCCCCGGGAGAAAGTACAGGCCAGCCCCCCCACCCCACCCCACCCCGAGCCTCGCCAAAGCTCTGCCCAGCAGCGGTTGGCCAATCACACCGCTCCTCGCTTCTTAGAGCTCCACCCCCTTCCGAAGCACACAACCTGTAATCGGTCTGGAAAACAGCAAGCAACACTATCCCGTCAAGCACAAGCTCCTCCCTCGCACTAAAAGGACCGTTTTAATGCTTGCATGTATAATAAAAACAAAACAAAAACGCAACAGATAGACAAAACAAGAAGACTGGAAGGAGAAATTGGTTGATATCTTGCTTTTATTGAAAAACAGAAAATGGCCATTTGTAGCTTTTTGATGTTGCCGGCAAGCTTGTCCGTAAAGCTTTAATATCTGTACCTTTTACTTTTTTTTGTCATCAGTTGAAGAATTTAAATAATTTCTTTTAAAAACCGCCTTATTTGTCTCATTTCACTCCCATCTAATGTTACCTTTTGTCATGTTTGTGTTGGGAAGGTTAGCGTGTTCAGTTCTGTGCTCAGTCTCGTCGATCTGTTAATGTTTTATCCACTAACTTCTCATCCTGAACGGCTTTCGGTTTGCAAATACTCACCTTGAGCGTTTTAAGCAAACAGATAAGCTAGTTGAATTTGGAAATGATACATACTTATTGTGCTGGCATTCTCCATCCATCAATACATTTGTTGAAATATATATTTTGGCTCACAATAAAGATTCAATTTATATTTCCTACTATGCAGCTATGCTCTTGAGGGTTTTGAACATGGCACACAGCAGCAGAGCGGGACAGCTTGACAAGTGATGTGATAGAAACACACATCTGACCTGACACTCAATGACAGCTGGAATTTGCTATTCTAACAGCAATTTATCTTCCTTCTGTCAGTGATGGATCGCTGTTGTGTTAATGAACGACCTGACTAGGTCAATGCAAACGCAGCAATATCGCAGCATAATAGCAGTATTTTGCCAATAGCATGAGAAGACATTCATAAATCGTGAACGTGATTATGTGCCGTCATTTTTCATATTTGTGGAGGCCAGATGCTGATTCAGGTAACACAGTCGGATAAATCTTCTTCCTCTTTAAAAAGAAACACCATGAGCAAACCCATTCACTGATCAGTGGCATCAATAAACATTAATCAGGCTGTAGATATAATAGATCTGATAAGGTGGATTCTATATTCAGAAATTATATGATAGAATGAATAAAAAAAAAACCAAAAACAAATAGGGAAGAAGAGTCTCATGTTGTGAGTTGTGAACAGCAAAGTCTCAAAAATCCACCAATAAATACAAATCACATCACAAATTTATGTAATTTGATTCACAAAAACAGATTAAACAATTTATATGACTATATGATTTTTGAAAAAGTTTGGTAACTTTTGTGAAAGCCTGTTAAACTTTTTGTATGCATTACCAAAGTATTTGTTTGTGGATTTATTTGTTTTTTATTTTTATTTGTATTAATCCTATCAAATATATTTCTGAATATTGAACCACAGTTCACTCTATAGCTGCCCTCCAGCATCACCAATTCTCACTTCAGTTCATCAGTTAGTTAAAGACTTGGGGGGGACATGGGGCAGATACAGCCGACCTCAGGGCAGAATGTACCACAATGGAAAAATAGTCTGTATTGACTTTACTGTGGCTTTCTTCCAGTGCATTAGCCTGTGGAAAAAGTATGGCAGTAGAGTCCAAAACAGAGAGAGAAATGAGAAAATAGACCCCAGAATCATCCATGTGTCCTCAGTGGGAATAGAAACCCGACTCCGCCCACTGAGCAGATCTATGCAGGTGGAGCCGGGGCAGCAGTCCTGCAGGGCTGAGTGAACCATGTGTTGATACTGATGTTTTCACACTGAAGTCGCCAACAGCTGATATTCATCTCTAAAGCTGACCACTTTCACAAAATTACAAGTAATCAGTGTTTCCTCCTTAATTCATTTCTTGTCAGCGTGGAAAAGCCTCTGAAGCAGCATTTAGAGCATCATGGGACACTAAAACTCTCCACTGAAACCAGACTGAGGAGATTCTGTTAGTGTCAGCAGCTCTTTAAGGCAGAGTGACCCACCACACCTGTTCAATGGTAGAGAAACTCTGGGAGACATTACTGCCTTGAAATGGAGTTTTGAACCATATATCATAGGAGGAGACACTGACTGGCTGATATCCGATATTTAATAAAAGGCCAATATCAACCTGATATCTAACCTTAATATATACCACCGATTGGCTCTTTACTCCCGTGTGAATCGAGTCTCAACAAGCAGGAAAACGCACACAGACCAACACCAACATGTGAAAGCTTGAGTAGCTTTATTGCTCAGTTACACATAACACACAAGAAGAGTCAGCACCTGTCGTTCGGCCACAGTTTCCCTGAACCAGAAGGTGTGACCCGCAGGCAGAGCCGCCTCGCAAAGTTTGTTTTTCTTGCTTTTCTTTTGGGTTTCATTGCCTAAAGCTCAGTTCAGCTCCACCGGCCTGCAGCACAGACCTCCAGGAAAAAAACAAAAACGTGAAACTGACAAATTATTACTGACTTAAAGGTAAAAATCATTTTGGGAAAACCATTTAAAAGTTATTAGCCTTTTTAAGATCTTTGCCTATCAAATATTAACATTCTTGAGGATGGAATTGCTTATATTTTTGAGCAACTATGTGATAAATTTAAAGTATTTTTTTTTCTAAAAATGGATAGACTCTAGGGCTGGGCATAGATGGGCACAGTTCAAATTCAAATTCATCTGATTAAAGCAATATGTCTGCGCATTTTATTACAAAACAAATATTTTTTTATATGTAATCCAGCCTTGCTTAATTGATATACCTTATAAATTGATACTGGTAATAAAAATTGGTACAGCTTTTATACCGATAGGTTTTGTTTTTCGGCACCCAGCCCTACATAACATGTTGGACTTAAACTCTTCATCTGCCACAAAGACACTCGGTGAAATTCAGCTTTGTCTTTATTTTGGTTTCATATTACCACCGTTGACCTGAGCAGGCGAAGAAAGCAACAAACCATCATTCAATCATTCAGCCGTTCGTTTGGCTTTGGTCCCATCCCAATGTCAACATTTTTTTTTTTTTATTTTTTTTTAGCAGTTTTTCATTTAAAAAAAGACTAAATTCAGCATAAACAAACTTGGTTTTGAATGCTTTCTGTAGCACAAATGAAGCTGGATTAAAGCACATTGGTAATAAAGACGGGAAGAAGTTTCAATAAACAGGGAGGCTGTCGATATTTTACATTTCTCTCACATTGGATAAAACAGCTGGATGTCATGGGGGAGCCATTCTTACTGTAGTGACAAAACTAACAAACTGCAAAACAGCATTTCATCTGACCAGACAAAACCCACAGAGACAAATCCTCAATCACCATCAAATGACATAAACACAACATACATTAGCACAGTTAGCATTGAGCTAATCCCATTATCCATCAACACTGACAAAACCCGGAGGGGTGACTTTTACTACAATCTCTTCTTGCTCATAAACATCACAGACAATTTAAAAAAATACCTCTTTAAGAAAGTTTATAACAATAGAAAAATAGGTTTTTCCCCACTTTTCCTGAACACGGTTCAGAATATCAGGCCTGCCAGGAGACCGTCCCAGAGAAACCAAACACCTCCGGTTGATGTGAAAGGAAACACTACCGTCCTGAGACAGGACGCTGTCAGGAGGAAAGGCGGACGACTCGTTCCTGAGACCTTTCAGATTACAGTACGCCCTGGAGGAGAAAAGCTTTTCTTCAAGTGAGGGAGCTTAGAGACGAAGAAAGAAAATGACAGCGCACAAACGGTACGAGATCAGTGGCGGATTTAACTTTCTGAAGCAGGTATCATTAAAGATTTGCGGCCAGGGACACAAACTTGACACGCTTAGTCTTGCTTTGGGACCCAGGCTTATTAAAACCTATTGCTACATTTACTTTTTACTACAGTACCACAACCCATTCTGGGTCCAGAGGTGAGGTTCTGAAATACATCTCTAAGGTGGAGTATGGAGCTCCCAGCTTCAGTATACAGTAAAGACCTGAGTGAACATCGGCCCCCGGTTATATGAGCAAGAAGAACATCATTTGGTGGATACCTACAGTACCACATGTGCATACATTTTTAGCATGGCAGGCCCAAGTGGGAATCGAACCCCTAACCCTGGCAGGGTTAGTGCCTTGCCCCGCCCACTGAGCGACACAGCACCATGCACTTTAACACACTTTCAGTTCAACGACAATACAAACAATAACATTAGCTGTTTCTATTTTCGCTTTTCAACCACTGTAATCCAGTGGTTAAAAAAATGCATTTGATGCTCTCTCTCCAGAACTTGAAAAAAAATAAAAATGCCCCCTCATATAAATATATTATAGGCTAACAGTACCAAATGTGACAGAGTTTGCCACATATACTCAAAAATACTTTTTTGTATAAATATTCTCATATAAAACAATGATCTTGTTTAAGTTAATATGATACAATTTGTATCAACAAAGAGAGGTGTCCTCTGGCCACTAGAGCTGGTGCGAGGCAGACTGCAGTTTTAGTTCTACAAGTGTTTCTTGCAGAAATAATCTGATTGGTTGAGTTAAACCTCAGTGGGCGGAGCCAAAGAACCACAGTTTTCTGGCTTGGTAACATTAGACTGAAGCTCAGTGAAAAAGACAAGAGGTAAGAGAGGAGGAAGCTAATATTATGAAGCCTAGCGCTCTGCTGCTAACTGAAACAATACAATCTATCCATACTAAGTTATCTAGGTTAGCTAGTTAGCTAGCTGACCTTCAAGTTCAAACTAGCCATACTAGCATATAGCTAGCTAGGTAAGATAGTTAGCTAGCTGCTGACCAAGATAATGAATGCCATGGTCATGAATGAATGAAAAAAAGTCTTTAGCATGTATATTTTTAAAAATAATTTGACCAGAGTTCCTTCCTAGCTAACTTGCGTTCTGAAAAACTGGGGTTGTTTGGCTCGTCAATTGAAAATATGTAAAAAAAGAAGTCATTGCCATTTATATTTTTTAGTAATATTTAACCAGAAAACGATGGTTCTTTGGCTCCGCCCACTGAGGTTTATCTCAACCAATCAGATTATTTCTGCCTCCAGAGAAATGTTTGTAGAACTAAAACTTCAGTCTGCTGGTGCTACCACTGCTGTCAACTAGTGCCCATAATATTAAGTGTCTGGTGTACAGGAAGATTTCCCTTTTATAGAGGGTGTTTCCCCAATTCATGCCTGACTAACTACTCAGTGTATTCAATAAAAGAGTTCAGAAATACCCTGTCCAAGGCTGCTAAACCCTCTCTAATGGTGACACCCGACCAAGGAGACCCCCTGTTCCAATATAAACACCACAGACATTCACACACATCACAAAAAATGACAGTAATAAATTAACACATAGGTTTAAATTTAAAAAACAAAAAAATAATATTGACTATCTTTTCTGATGACCACGCCCTCAACAGCCATCTTGATATGATTTAAAAATGGCTAATATGGTGGTTTGAGGACAGATGAAAAAATAATAATAAAATTAAATCAGTACTGAAACCTCACAAACTGTGAAGTCCGCTGACAGGGCTAACCAAGCAGAGGAAATGAACAACGGCGTGGGGTTTTCGAGTGGAGTTTCTGAGACCTTCATTTGTGGTTTGCCGCCTGCGTTTCACTTCCCTACAGGGGAAATCCATCAAATCTCACCACAGCAACTGCTGGCATCTGCCACCTGTTTGTAGAAAAAAAAAACCCTAGACCTGTCCGTTGAGCTAATTCAAGCTCGATATATGGATGGTAGGAATGTATTTGAAATGTGGCAGTGAAATTTCATGATTGACTGAATACGGTTTTGGAATCACAGATCTTACCCCATCTTGTCATCTCAGTAACTGGAAAAACTGAGGTATTTCACTCAAACAGAAAGTACAAATTCGAGCTATCCTCGTACCCTGATATGATTGCCGAAAATTAAAACAAAGCTAAGGAGAAAACACAACAATAATAAAAAAAGTGCCGCAGCAGAATATTTTTTTTAAACTATGGAAAATAACTTAAAATGTACCAAATAAATTAAATAAAGATGAACAACAACACAGTCACCCTTGAAACACAGATAAAGCCTCCCTAAAGTACATGGGTGTCTTGTCTCTCCCAAAACGACCCAAACATGCACATTTAACCACAGCCTACCATGGACACACTATCCTGATCTTAAGTGCTGAAGGAGCAGGCACATTCATAGAAAAATATGGCAGCTTTGGGATTTTCCTCTACAAAAATATCATTAAAATTAATGAGACATCTTCCCTGGAATGAAAATGCCATTACAGCACCTCCGCTCTCGGTATTAGACTGTTCATATCCAGTCGTAATAGCTAAGAGGGCTATAAGCAGTCCATCAACAGCTTAAGGAGTTTCATGTCTTGTGCTTTTTGGACTTTTTGGAGGTCCAGCTTGACTTTAATTGTTATTATAATTGCAAGGGGGAAACCTGCAAAAGTGAGCCCAGGTCAGCGGATAACCGTAGCTTCACCCACTGACTGTAATCAGTAGCCATGCTGCGACTTCTCCATCAAAATGGCCGCCGCGAGCTGCTGAGCATCCATCACATGAGGGTTCCTGGCCATCACCACCCTCACCAAATCTGGAGGGAAGATGCCGCACAGGTTAACAAACACCTTCTCCCTCAGGTCCTGGTATCGACCCAAGGCGGGCGGCTCCTGGTGCTTGGGGGCGGACGGTGGGTGGTGGTTGTTGTGGGCGGTGAGGGACGGGAGGGACGGCAGAGGAGGCGGTGGTAGACGGGATGCGGAATGGCCGACGGGTGAGGAATGAGCTCGTCTACTCCACGGCGAGGGCCAGGACTTCTCGCGGACCTCCGGAGGGCTCTGGAAGGGAAAAGGCTCGTAGCGAGGCTGGGGGGGCTGCTGGTAGTGCGGGTCCCAGCTCATCAGATGCTGCTGCTGTTGGTTTAGCCCAGAATAGCTCCTCCGGGAATGAAGTGGTGACCCTTCGTACACCCGGGAGTCCTGGAGCCCACTTTCCTGCCAGGGGGAGCCCAGCAGATTGTGGCCCAGAGGGGAGCTCTGAGAGTGGGGGTGAGGAGTGGAGGTCTGGGGTGGAGGTACTGGAGGGGAGGGGTATTCCCCAGGGCAACTACCCAGCGAGGGATGCTGAAGGTGGGGTGGCAGGTAGGATGAAGGGGGCTTGAAGGGGTGGGAGGGGTGAGAGGGGTGGGAGGATGGAGGGTCTTCCAAGCCAAAAGCAGAGAGTCTCCGTGGTTGGGGCAGGGAATAACCATGAGGAGTGTGTTGGCCCAGACCGGGGGACACGTGGCTGGCAGGGTGGGGGTACCGGCTGGGGCAGTGGTGGTGGTGGTGCGGGTGGTGGTGGTGATGGTGGCACTTGAGGCCGTCGTCCAACAGCGGGTCGGGGGAGAAAGAGTCAGAGCTGACGCTGCCCTCGCTGCTACAGTCCGACGGCAGCGACCCGGCTCGCAGGTCGGCTGGGAAGAACCGCTCCGGACTCTGCGGCACCACCAGGCTGAGGCTGGAGTAGGCCCTCATCAGGGAGCTGTAGCCCAGCTCAGGGGACTCACATGTGGGGTAACTTTCAGCCAGGCTTGTTCCTGAGGCTCCAGTGGCCCTGGAGCTCCCTCCCCCAGGGTGGTCCCATCTGTCCTGGCCTCCGGATGAGGGCGGCCCGCCTGGAGCAGGAAGCCCCAGGATGCTGCTGCTGCAGCTACTGCTGCTGCTGCTGCTTCCCCTGCGGGCCTCCGCTTTGGTCCGGACCCCGAGTCTGTCCTCCAGGAGGTCGCTGAAGGAGTAGCTGCGAGGGCTGGGGTTCGGCTGTTTCTTTGGAGGGCCTCGCCAAGGCTCGGCTTCTGCTGCACCTTCCGGTTGGCCAATAGGCAAACTGTGGCCCTTCACCATCAGGGCGTCTTCCAGCAGGCTTTTGGAAGCTGCTGATGAAGTTTTGGCGCTGGCTCGCAGCTCATCAGCCACGGCACGCTGCGGCTGGGTGCCCCTCTCTGGGTGGTAAAACTTACACTTGTGGCCATAGGTGCACTTTTTCCCTAATGGGAGAAAACAGGGGAGTTTCTCATGAATGTGCCAGAATGTGCAATTTTAATAGCCTCTTAGCTTGTGGACAGTATTTGTTCTTCTTTTTTCATATTTGTTTTCATCTTACTGCAGTAGCACAAACTCATCTTCTCTAGCAAGGAAACAGTGGAATAGAGCAAGAGCAAAGATTTTGTGTGACATGATATAGGATCATTTGGAAAGATAAACCAGAGAAATAAATGAAGTAAAGCAGTTATCTCGCAATTATTTCCTTAAGAGAAAAAAAGATAGCAAGGTAATGACGCAAACCATCTCATCACAGATACCAGTACTTTCTAATTTTATATCAGTTTCAATACATTGATGAGTGTTCACCATGTGCCCTGCTGACACATGTTGCTACTGTAAGCTACGCTGAAATACCCAACAGATATATCTAGCAATATATAAGTATTGTGTTCTGTTTTTTCAAGGACTTGAGGTGTTCCACTGACAAAAATAGAAGGCAGATAAGTGTCGTTCGTTACCATAAGGACACGGCTGCTTCCTGTGTTCAGGAATGATGGGTCTCTTCCTCAGGAAGTTCTCCAGACTGGGTCCATGGCGGCCCAGCGGGTCATCTGGAGGCATGAACCTAAACACACAGTTAATAGATCAAAAATTTCATTAATTCCAAGAGGGCTTGAAGGACATTTTTAAGGGCTCATCAGAGTGCAAACAGATGACAAAGCTACAAGTTTCCTACAAGAACTCTTTCATGAACCCCGATGGCACTTCCACAAACCTCTAACCCTTGGGGGCTCTTTGAAGAATATTTTGCAGATTTGGGATATTTTGTGGAATCCTAAGGTGCTTATTGTGTTCATTTGGATCTCAAATAATCTCAGGTGCTCAATGAACCCCCCTAGTTTTTACAGTGTGTTTAAATGCTGAACTGACATACAAGCTCTACATACAATATCTTTACATTTACATTTTAGGTATTTAATTGACAGAGCGACACAGCAACAGTAGAATAAGCTTAAATTAGAATGAGATAGCATGTTTTTTTTTTTTTAAGTAATTGGAGCGAGTAGATGAGAGGACATATAATTCAGTAGAAAGAAGCAATGAAGTTCAAAAGACCGGCGAAGAGGAAGTGAAACCCTCTGATCAGTTAGTAGGAAGTCCTCGGTTACATCAGGAATCCCCTACATGGGCTGTGATGTTTAGTCTGAATGTTGATGCTTTAACTCTGAATGCTGATGCTTTAACTTAGACAATGCTTTGCAAATTTCCCTGCAAAACCAATAATGCATTTTCCAGATAGAGGAGGAACACTGCCTTGGCCTCCAGTGTTCATGTTGAATATTGTAAACCAAAAAAGTTCAAGACTCTCCCTTGAAAAAAGTCTTAAAAAGTATATTTTAATGGATAATGCGTAGCATCAAAGATAAAATAGCTTCTTTGGTCTACAACACATTTTCCACTTCATGAAAGATGAATAAAAGCCTAAATGTCCAAAGGCCAAAATCTTACCAATTTAATTATTTAGAATGATCATTTCTCTATTATGGGCTTCCCAGAGGAATGTGCAATATTTATTGTTTTCCCTATTCTTTACAGAGAAACTCTATTAATTAAGTATTTTCCCCTAGTTTCCCCTAGGGGATCAATAAAGTGCATCCTTATCCTTAAATCAACTCTTCCGTGGCTAAACCCAGCGTTGGAGGGATTTCCTTACTTGTCGTTGACGAAAGAGTACATCAGCAGACGCTCATCGATGAATTTCTTCCACTCCGGCTTCTCATTGGCCAGGTCGCGGTAGTTGTCGTTGGAGACGATGATGCCGTCCGACTCGTAGGCCAGTTTGACGATGAAGCGGTCGTCGTAGCAAACCACGCGGCGTCCCTGCACACGGCGAGACGGAGTGAAGACCAGGATCTTCTCTTTCTCCAGTCGCCGCAGGATCTCCTGGTCTGGAGAAAGAGAAAGAGAGGTGAGGAGACTGTGACTCAGAAGTAAGAATCACATAAAATCCCACAGGCGATTGCCGCCATTGTAGCAGTAACACTTTTTATTGCATTTTTGCCAAACTGCTGCTTCATCATTCAACTATACTTTACCTTCGTTTATTTAATCTGACTCAGCAGAGATTCCTAACCTCAGCGGTGATGTGGTGTGATAAGAGACGTGTCTGAGCATGAGGAAACTCTTCATTAAACTCATTTATCATTCCCATGGCAGTGACCTTTTTACCTTTTTGTTTTGCCTCCCTCCACTGATATTGGAGCATTGCTTGTTCGCAGCAGAAGTTCCCATGGTAGATACGGGCATGTTTTAGTGTTGGATCCATTTCAGACACACCTCAGTGCTTGATGATCTAAAAGGCCTTCAGTAGAGCTCATACCTCCAGCAACACTATGCAATTGTCAAGATGCCAGTTCCACATATTGGATTTTCACCAAAAGTTAATAATAAAATATCCCATTACCAACTTGTTTCACATTTTCATGACTGGACCTGAATGGGACAAGAGATCTGCCTGTTTAAACTCTAGCCACTTTTAAGCATTTTAGTCGATTATCACAGTACCACATGACCAATCAGCTCATTATTTGTTCAGTTTCCATTAGCGCTGCCCTACTACCACTGGACCAAATGTTGGAAAAATCAGCAGGTTGGTTCTGTCTAAACAGTTAATGAGCTCTCCAGTGCCTCCATGTTGTTTAATTGGACCAATAATGGAGAGTCTGCTGATTGGCCACAAAGTTTGATGTTAAGTTAATCAGTTCTTCCTGTCCTCAAAGTTTTGTGCAAATCCACTGATAACCTTTTGAGAAATCCTGCTAAAGGACAAACAAACAGATGGAACGGGGTGAAAACAAAACCCCCGTCCATCTCCGCTGGCGGAGGTAAAAAGTAACGACACAAAATGAGTTTAACAGCTCACTGCTGGCTGTTACCTGTGATGAGAGCGTCAGGTCGCGACTGCTCCTTCCTCCAGGCGGGCACAAAAACAGTGATGTCACGGTGACCTTGCTCCAGGAACCAATCAACAGCCAGCTGGATACCTTGACAGGAAAATACTTCCTTATTTCCATGACTGCAAGAGAAAAAAAACCAAAATGTCAGTTTTCTAAATTCTGTTTATGGCTTTTGTCATTTATTCTACGTTTCCACTGGTTACTTCTTGTTTCAATGCAACTTTTATCATCTGATCACGCCACGATGCATGAAGTGACAGGTATGGATGCAGAAAAATCTGATTTTGCTGACATTGCTATCAGGTCTCCAACATATGGAACTGGTCAGACTGGCGTTTCTACATATTCAGAACTTAATCCAGCTGCAACGTGCATGCAAGCAGTGTTTAAAAAATTAAATACAGCAGTGCTGCAAGCATGTAAAATATAGAGAGCTGAAGTCATTTCCATCAACCCTCTGGTCGAGTTTTCCCTCTGTCGGTGTATGGGAGCTACTTCATATCAGCAATCTAAAAAGCATATGGCTTTGATTTTGAAATATGTCAGCATCAACACATCTCGTTTGGCTTAATTTAACAAAAATCCATTCGGTATTATTTACATGAACGACAAAGTTACCGAACTACACTACCCAGCAGGCTTTTATCTAGCTGGAATGTTCCATCTCCTGCAGAGGGAACAAGCTCCGGTAGCTAGCTGGCTAGCTGCAGCTTCACAGGCTACAATGAAAAAATGTCAGCAGTTCCCTACTCAGGAGGATCAGCTGCTGTCAACAGGTGGTTCATTCTACGTTGTTCTATCATTATAAACAAAGTCTTTTCTGAAAGTTTGAATGCTCTAAAATAACAGAAACGTACAAATCGTGTAAAAGCTTATGCTGCCTAGTGAGAGAGAGGTGAATCTCAACTCCATTTGTTGCTTTGTTTAGTTGCAGAAGACAGACTATTTTGCAGTTGGTGGAAAATCATGTTAGCCACTTAGCCACTAGTCAACCACAGGAAGTCTTCGGCCTACACTTCCATTTTGGCTATGTCCCTTCTGCCGTGGCTACATGTGTCAGAGGAGTTTCCTCAGTTACCTCATGGCCACGTTGCTGCCGTCCACCACAACCGGCCGCAGGTTCTCCTTGTCCTCCAGCAGCTGGGACGGGCACAGCAGCCGGCAGGAGTCCAGGGAGGAGGAGGAGGAGGAGCGGGCCGAAGAGGAGGACAGAGAAGACGAGGACAGAGAGGAGTAGGAGGGAGACTGGGACGCGGCGGCGCCTCCTCCTCCTCCCAGCTGCTCCATCTCCGTCTTGGTTCCCAGTTTGACCAGCTCTCCCAGGATGTCGTTGATGAGTGCGTCCGGGCCCAGCTTCTTCAGCACCAGCAGCACCAGGTCCTCACTGTAGCCCAGCTTCAGAGCGAACTCCAGCTTGGTGCGGTAGTCGGTGAGTGGGTCCGCGGGGGGCGGGGGGTCCGCAGGGGTCCGGCTGGGCGGCTGACTGACGGGGGAGGGTTCTCGGCAGGGGGGGCGGGGGTTAGTCTGGACCCGTTCATCTTCACTGTCGGAGATGGCGCTCTCTTCAGAACAGTTGCTGCTGCTGCTGCTGCTGCTGCTGCTGCTGGAGTGCGTGCTGCTGCTGTTCCTGCTGCCGCTCCCCTGGGCTCCGGCCCCCAGCGCCTCCTCTCCAGCCGGCCCGGAGCCAGCGGTGACGCTCAGCCCGGCCGGCCGCTCAGCGCCTTCCATGTGGAGGTAGTCCAAGTCCAGCCCCAGGCTGAGGGTGCGGCCTGTCCCATCCTCCAGATGGTCCTTCAGGCCCATGAAGCCGTCTCACACATCCAGCCCCGCGCCCGCCGTGACCGCCCACGCACCGGACCGACCCCACCGTTACTGCTGATGACTGACAGCTGGCTGACCGATCCTGGGAGGGAAGCTGGAGGGAGAGGGAGAGACCAGAAGTGACGGGTTATATTCTCGAACGCCAATTGAAGAGGAAGGCGTGCTTTGATTTGAGTAACGAGTTTTCAGGGACAAGTCATGTCTAGAGGTTGTGTTGCTTAATATCCAGACACAATCAATCACTGGCTGCCATAAAAGTTGAGTTGAAAACAGCTTGTATGACTTCATGGCGGGTGCAGGATCCGAGGCTGATGATTATGTGGTTAAAATGTGGGTTCCAAACTACATGCTGGAGGTTTATCACTTTAACACTTCACTTCACCACAGTCTATTCCAGTGTATTAACCTCTCACCTTGTTTTAGTTTGGGCTACAGTACATTGTGTCGTTACACCCTTGAAAACACATAAGGTAGATTTTTACTAACAAAATGTTCTTGCCCATTACAATACTTGTCCACAGGTTAGTATATTGGAGTAAGGCTACTCTATATACTGTTTATGTGCAATTATTTCTTACATATTTGCAAAAAATGAGATCCACACCCACATACCTTGTCTCTGCTTATTCTTGCACAAAATAAAAAAATAAAAAGTGGTTGGCAAACTGCGTATGAGTGTGCATCGCATTTTTTGCAAAGTTATTACAGTCTTTTTGAATCTACACACCACTAGAGTCAGAATTTTCTTAAGATAACATTTGGCAATACTCCTTTACTTTGTTTCTATACTGTTTTACATATACAAGTTTCCTTTTATAACTTCATCCTACAATATGTCGGTTTATTGACTGTCCACCTGGCTCTTCAGCAGCAGTGTCTGCTGACCTGCTGAGCGAGACGACTCTCAGCCTCTTCCTCAATTATGGATGAAGCCTCACTCTGACACACCGACTTGACAGTGCTTAAAAAAGTGCTTAAAAAACTACAACAACAGACGCTGAGCCTCGCAGCTAACTGGACGCATTAAGTTTACCCCTCCTCTCCTGCTGCAGGGGAAAGGTGAAACACAAACTGCATCATTTTACTTTTTTAAGAGCAGAGCAACAGCAGAAAAAGATTCCTGGACCGCCAACATCACAAGCTACCAACAGAAATATTTACTGAAAACATGAGTCAAAATCTTACACTGGGAGATAGAAAGTGACAGCAGAGGATAGTGAGATGGAGAGAAAGAGAAACTAAACTGAGATAACCTTCTCAGATCCATACTTGGAACACAGCAGGCTCTGACAGACTGTGAGGGCAAGTTGAAAACTGTAACCTCCCGTCCCACTTCCACTGATTTGCATGTTAGCAACAGTGAGCTCAACTGTCAGAGAAGCATCAATCAGACTTCAGGCAAAATACCAAGAAACAATCTCTCTGAAACAAAAGGCAGAACGATGCCAAACCACCTGACACTCTATAATTACACCAAGTACGTATGTTCAAGTATTGGATCTTTCAACACGCAGACTATTGGCAGTGCCAAGCTAATACAGCAACTCTCACTTTGTATTCAGGGAGGGTTTATTGGGCGTAGGCTTGGGGGAGCTGAGGTGAAGAAAGATGACTTTATTTCCAGGAATGTTCCTATAGCTTCAGATCAAGAACTAATTTGAAATCAAATGATCAAAGGATTAGGTCGCCTTTCGTCTTTCCTAATCTCAACTATTAGTGGGGAAAATGGAAAATG
Source organism: Centroberyx gerrardi (assembly GCF_048128805.1). Taxonomy (NCBI): domain Eukaryota; kingdom Metazoa; phylum Chordata; class Actinopteri; order Beryciformes; family Berycidae; genus Centroberyx; species Centroberyx gerrardi. Next base: position 3,847,612 of record NC_136006.1, on the reverse strand, counting down.
TACCCAAAATTATCGAACATGAGAGTAACTTCACTCTACACTCCAAAAACTTAAGGTTTGTAGAAAGAGATAAAGGCCAGCAGGCATTTTGTATTTGAATTGCATTTGAATTTGTCATTCAAAAACAAATTACTGACACTAGTTGTATTCATTTTATTAGTAGTAGTAGTTTTCACTGATTAGTTGAAGTTTTTGTCCGTCTCTTTTCTGTACTTTCACTCTTCGAAAACCTCAGAGAGCTCAGTCTGAAAGGAGAAAACTGAAATTGAGGGAGAAAACTACATTTGAAATTGTAGTTAATGTTACTGTAATTCAACAAATTCATTTTTAAAAATCAACGGTTCAATCCAATTTTTAAATTCAACAGTTTGGTATGAGCATGACAAATTCAAATCCATGCAAGTCACAATCTGCCGGCAGTAATCTCTTTCCATACTCTTCAGTGTCCTTCACAAGAGAGAAATATCACTGAAGAGTTCATCAAATAACCCCCCTATGATAGAGGTGAACCCTTTATGAAGGCGTTCTTCAAGGATTATCTTCTTGGGTTCTCCTTTGGTCCTCTGAGGAACCCCTAAAGGTCCTGAAAGCCCTTTTACCTCTCAGTGTGGGACTGTGGGACTGTGGGACTCCCTGGACTGACTGAAACAAAGAAGGACCTGTTGTGATGGGGAACTGCTTAGTGACCTCTTTAAAAACAAAAAAAAGGACATGTGTTCCTTTTCTCCCACATCCCTTTCCACTGTATCAAGGACACACACACACACACACACACACACATCTGAAACATCTCTACTTTACAAAGGCTTCCCTTGACTTAAAGGTTCTTTATCCCTGGATCTAGTTCACTCTTGTTTGTTTGATGCATAATAGTGCCTAAGTGGAACGTCGGGGCTTTTGTTCATTGTGTTGCAGATTAAGTGAAACACGAACAATGCGAGGTCATTCTTCTGGTTGTTTCTACCGGTCATTTCCCTCAATAAACATCTTCAGAGAAGGCCGTGAACAAAGGAATAGCCTCCCAACGCTCGATTATATCATGAAACGGATCAATTTCTGTCCTGACGTGGACGGAGTGGCTGTCGACCTGCTCGGCCTACTTTGGACGCCAATTTACACCACAAACAAATCTCTATTTCTGCAGAATATGTGAATGTGTCTGTGTGGAATATCTGTGAAAGCATGCAGGCTCGGAAATAACCACCTGCCTAGAAATGTAATCAATAAGGTCACTTTTAGAGACGATAACATTTGAAAGCTTTGGTTAACAGTCTTTGGTCTTTCCCTGATCTCAAACTTTGTCCCTACTGACCACTGTACATTTTCTCTGATCGTGAGCCAATCAAATCAAAGCAAATGGCTCAGTATCAAACAGGCTCCTGATTGGCTGCCTGTTACGCTGCTCTACACAAAGCGGTAGCATCTACACTTCTGTTTCTCTGCTGTCTGGATGGTGAAGTAGCCTAACGTCGGCTGACATGTGATGTTATTCCAACATGGCGACACACTGCAGCTGCGGAAAATAAATAATGAACGCTGAGATGGAAAACGGGAGCAAATTTTAAATTAAAACTCCAAATCTGCTCACACAGTACCTGCTTCTGTAGATGAAATAGTATTGAAAACAGGCAGGGCGATGCGTTTGACTGTTCTTTGGGTGCAGGCCTATAAAGACGACTGGTGTGTTTGGAAAGACTTGTAGCTTATTTTTGTTTTGCAGTCATTTTCTTTTCTCTCTTCCTTTTGGGGAAGTAGTAGGGGGTCGTCCAGTTTTCACAGCTTTGTTTGTTAGTTTAGTTTACTCTCTGGTTTTGGTGGTTTAAGGGGACAAAGCGGGTCGGACGGCCCACTGGCTTCCCCCTCCTTTTGTTCTGTTTTTCTGGACCTGGCAACTCTTGTTGTAGTTTACTGTATTTTTTACTTTGAATACTTTTGTGATTTTCGTTGGTAAAAAAAATTAAATGATTTCTGCTCATTTTAAAGCTTGGGTCGTATGGTTGTATACTACCAGTCAAAAGTTTGGGCTTGCATTTTTCTTTATTTTTACTATTTTCCACATTTTAGAATCAACACTATGAAATAACACAATTATGCAGTGACCAAAAACATGTTAAATCAAAACTATCTTATATTTTAGATTCTTTAAAGCCGCCCTTTGCCTTGATGGAAAGGCAAAGGCTTTGGAGAGAAATTCATACATAGGATCAACTTCACTATTTATATTTGTCTAAGAAACTAATTTCAAGCATTTGAGCAGAAGCCTTTAGATCAAAATGTCTTTAAGAGAATGAGGAACACAGTACATTCAGTCAGGTGGGTCCAGACTGTTGACTGGCAGTGTGTGTTGTGTCCTCTTTCCTAGCGAGCCGTGGTTTTGAGGACATAACAGTGTATACGTGCTACGTTAGCAGGACAGTTGTAAGTAAGAGTGTGTTGGATGTGTTGTCCCAGCACCGGAAAGCCGGGGCCCCTTTATGACCCGACCCCGGCATCCAAGCTGCCGCTCCACTGTTCGCCTCCATGAATGCCACAAGAGAACTGGAATAATTTAGTCCTCCAACAACAAAAGAGGCACAAAAGAAGAGAGCGAGAGTGTGTGTGTGTGGGGAGGGGGGTGTAGAAGAAGAAGTGTGTCTGGCTTGCTGTCCTTCAACAAAGCAGCTGCCACCCAATCTGTCCTCCTGCGACGGGAGCATTGTTCCCCCGGCCTGGACGGTGCGCACAGACGGAGGCTGGGGCTATTCAGACCCTCGCACAATACACACACACACACACACACACACACACTCACACACACTCACACACCCGATGATCCCTGGTAATGCAGTCACGCCGGCCTTAGTCACTGTTTGCCAGACGGGATTCTCGAAGAGTCAGCAGAAATATGACAGTGACACAGCAAGTTTAAATCCTAAATAACCAAACTATTTTGGAAAAAATATCAGCGATTTTCCTTTCAAACACTAAGATTTTGAGGCTAAAATCATCAATATTATTGATCAATTGAGTTAGGGATTTAAAATATCATTGTTTTTTGTTTTTTTTACAAAGTTCAGCTGGAAGGCAAGGGGGGCAATGTTTATTTTCTTCTAAAAAAAGTTATGTACCATGTTGGAATGAAACCCTTCAGCACCAGGAGGGAAGTCCAGCACTCCTTCTATGTGTTAAATGGAAATTATTTTGCCTTCTCTACAGAATGGCCTGTTGCATGACGACAGTAGAAAAGCGATAAACCGCGTATTTACCAGCACAAGCTACATGTCCCTTTATTAATATATACTCAGTATGACTGAGTCTATAAAAACAATTTGCAATGAAACTCTAAAATAATGTTAAATTATTTCTTTGAGGCACATCTGGATCTAAAATTTAAAAAAAAAAGATAAATGATCAATATAATGGATTTACAAAATGGGACTGGGGGGTGAGGGGAGGGGGGGTGCAGATGGGTGCTGGTAAAGCAACAAAAAGCAATCCATATCAGTCTTAAAATGAACTGCAATCATTTCTTAACCATTTCCTGCTATTGAAAGCTCTGAATCTTCTAAATTGTGAAACACGAAAGCGAGAACTGAACATACAAATGACTTTCAGTTCAATTCAAGGTATTTACTGGCCTGAATGTTGCCTAAGCATTAAGATTTAGGCTCAATTTCTATAATTACTGCAACAAAAGTGACCTGTGCAGGTGAGAAAGACACTATATTCACACATTTGGGATGTCTGTCTACCACACTGTAAATTAAATTAGTAGTAGGGGTAGTATAATGAAATCAAACATAATCTCTCCCAATAGAAATTATATAAAAATCATTTATTCCAGACCTGGAGCTTGAAGCTTGTGCTTCTCCAGCACTGCAGAGTGAACCTGTAGACCACCAACAGGTTTTGCCTTCAGATCGCTGGATAAACAGTATTGTTGCTATCTGGAGATTCTTAGAAGAGTCTAATAGGATGAAAAGATATCACTGTATGCCGTTTGGTGGACGTTCCTGTCCGAAGTGCCTCACAGTACAAAGTGTACTCATTTGTAGCATGAGTGGGAATCAAACCCCTGGCAGTGTTGCTGTCACTCTCTGCACACTTTACCTATCTAAACCACAGAATTATGGAGCGCTTCACTGATTTGCATGTCATTCTTTTGCAGGTGGCCATGCAAACCTTCTCTTTGTCAATGCAATAGACTGCTTTATCACATCATATACTGTATGTGTTCAAGACAGGAAACAGCAATCATTATTCTTCTATCCAAGCGGATTTTTAGAATAGAACCTTCAAATGAACGATGAACGATCAAAGGAGAGAGGAAGTCAAAGATCCTGGATCAGCTCCTCTAAACTCATTTAAACTCACATTTAATAAACAGCACAGCCTGGTTTTCCAAAACCAGGAACAAGAATTTCATTTGGAAATTAATTTGATTTGTGGGTTCACAAAACACCCCAAACTCTTAGTTTCTGTGGGCCATAAGATGCAAATGGAGACAATGATTTTACAGTTGCTAAAATGATTTAATATCATATCAGAGAGCACCGGCATCAACACCAGCACCACCGTATCATAGAAAAAAGAAATATCTGAAACCCTTAAAATCCCAGTCCTGTTCTGGGGGGTTGAGTTGTTCTGCAGTGAGCAGATGCTGCAGCCTCCACCTCAGTGACCCGGCCTGCTGCACCGCCTTTGGGCTGGGACTACTTGTGTCTGTGTGTGTGTGTGTCTTGTGGTCCGAGGTTAGCCCCCGTGGGTCCTGAGGTGGATTGGGGTGGAGGGGTGGGGGGTGGGGGGGGGGGGGTTGGGTGCTTGGCGGAGGGACCAGCTCCCCTGAGGCCAGACCAGGTCCTGTCCCTCAGGACCGCCGTACGGCTGCCATTTGCCGGCCAAGCCTAGCAGAGAGCCGATCCGCCGCACCGGTGACAGTCTGGGAGGGGACAAAGGGGTGAGGGGGAGGGGGGAGGGGGGGGGGGGGGTCTGTATAGGCAGCGGGGGTAACAGATGCCTACTGAAGCCACAGGGGACCTCCTCCCCGAAAGCATCCTCCCTCCCCTCCCCCCTCCTTCTCTACGGCAACTGGTGGTGTCCCGGTTCATCCTCAGCAACACATATCACCACTCTCTGTCATGTGACCTTTAGAGGAGGGGGGGTGCAGGAGGGGGGTGGGGGGTGGGGACTCAGTTTCACCTCTGAGCTGTGCAGACTCTCAATTGGTTACGTCTGTATCTGCCCCGCTGTTGCTAACTACCCCCCCCCCCCCCCACACACACACACACACACACACACACACACACTACATCCTCCACCAGGTTCAGCCATGTCACAGTTCCCTCACATAGACTCACATTAGGCCACAGACTCCCATCTGATCAGATTTATTGTTGATTTAGTGTTGAATTGTCAGTACACTTTATGTGGGGCCAAAATGACAGTGAGAGTAAAACCAGTGACTACAACATATACTGTATATCTGTATATATATATGTTATATGTTTATATATACAGTATATACAGTACATTCTCTAATTGGGATAATTTCTAGTGAGTTAAATTAGAGTGAAATTAAACTATTCCTCATGTTGCTGGGACCCACTGGACCCCCTCAAGGACCCCTGGTTGTCCCTGGACCCCAGTTTGAAAACCTCTGACCTACATCACATCTAGCTTCTCTCCCTCTCTCTCTCTTTATCTCTCTCTCTCTCTCTCTCTAGTCTTCCTCTAGTCTATCTCACTCATTTTACAGTCACTTAATTTATCTATGTAATAATACTTATAATCTATATAATAAAAGCAATCTATATAATAAAACTTTCAACAGTTTCACAATCACAAGAGTTACAATGTGTTTTATAACAAGACATTTGTAGCCTTCAGGCTTTAAAGCAACAATCAGCCAAAGACGACTGAACACGACTCAGCATCATCTGATCTGAAGTTTCCTTTGTGCTGCCAACTCTTTCTCTGGTTGCATCATCAGGCCTCATATGAGTAATTTAGGTCAGATCTGCTCTGTGCTTGTGGCGCCAATTACTGTGAACAATTAATAAATCTTAAGTGATTGAGTAGCTCTTGTTATAGAGAATATATCACGGATATGGAAATGTGGTCAGGCAGATTTTGAAAGAAACTTTTCAGCTCACAAAATAGAAAACACAATTCATAAAATCAAATTATGTATAAATGATCAGGATAAAAATATGAGGATTGTTTAAAAACACTGCAAACCATGACACAGCATAATAGCAGTGTTTTGAATATTCTTCAACATACAAAATCCAGGCTAGCCCTGAGGCAAATGTAGGAGAAATTCAAAGCATCGAAAACAACTCACCACGCGGCTCCGAGGCAAACCAGCAGCAGAGGAAAAAGGCAAAACCTCCTACAGTTTCTCTCCTGAACGAACAGCTTTGGTCATTCCAGCAGCGCAGCGGGAACTCAGACGAACTTCAGGCAGAATTTCCCAAGTTTGGTTGTGGCAAAAGTCGACCCCGGGCTATAACAAAACTCCTTTTCTGTTTTAAATAATCTCTGGATCCAGCAGAGAATCGGTGAAGGCAGAGCTGACAATCCCAGCGGGCTCTGCAGCTTCCTGGTTGAGCTCAGCGGCGTCCGGAGCGACCGGCCCTTCGGTTGGTTTCCCTTTTTTGGTTGAGCTGCAGAGTGCGGCGTCCTGAGGCTGCAGGTTCAGCAGTGTGAGTGAGAACAGATGGAGTGTAAGAGATCTACCATTCCCTCCTCACACTGAGTCTGCCCACTGACCAATAGGGACGCAGAGATCTCACTACACACACACACACACACACACACACACGTCTCTCTCACTTTCCTGTCACGCACACGCATACACACACAAACACCAAGCTCCCACCCCCCACCTAAAAAAGGGACACTAAGATAAGCTAGACCCCCCCCCAACCCCACCCCACCCCACCCCCATAGACACACACACACACACACACACACACACACACACACACCACCTCCACCAGCCCATCCGCCGGCTCGAGCCATGAATGGACGAGGAGGCGTGAGTTGACAATGGTGGGGGTGCAACACAAAGGAAAGCCCTCGGTGGGCAGCTGCACACAGACACACCAGGCTCAGGGCCATTACACACACACACACACACACACACACACACACACACAAGCACGCAAGAATGGGATGTACACACACACACACACACACATACAGATACATGAGGAGAGAGAGCGAGAAAGGACCCAGAATTGAGCCCTGCGGAACACCTGGCCCACTGGGGACTGCTGTCTCCCTGGACCTCTTTGTTTCATGGGTGGGGGGACTCCACTCAGACAATGAGACGAATTACGTTAAAAGTAGTGTGTGTGCGCCCGAAATGGGTGTTAGGAGTGTGAGTGCCTGTGTGTGTGTGTGTGTGTGTGTGTGTGTTTGTAAGAAGGAAAGAAAGTCAGCAGGTGGGGTGGGAAGCTACGGACGGGAACATCAAGAGCATTCAAAATAACGAGAGGCCGAGGTTGAGAAAGAGAGAGTAAGAAAAGAGAGAAAAGAGAGAAAACGCGAGAGCAGAGTTTATTGTCGAGACGCAGTCCCGACAAAATGGCGGCGTCTTTTCAAAGGCTTCAGATGGTGAGGAGGGGGACTACTTTTAAGCTTAGAGGAGGTCAGCAACAAAGAAATGCTGCCTGTCAGGATAGACTTAAACAGCTTCAGTTGCTAGGCCAGTTCCCCAGCAGAAAGGAGGAGAAAAGAGGAGGTATATTATTTTCCCCAACACTGCTAGTGGAACAAAACCTGATTTACCCATTGGTAAAGAAGAGCACAAAACAAGCCTGTCCACACAAAGAGGGAATTCAGCCCTCAACCAATCTTGCATACGTATACTATCTTTGTGCAAAACACACATAGAACTGTCAAATAAATCCTGGAGCATTGCTTCACCACACAGTATATGGTATTCTAACATTGTATTCTAAAGTTTAAAGTTATAATCCATGACGTTTTCATCTAAATAAATTTCTGTTTTTATAACTCAACAGTGATCCAACCTATATCCAGTTCATGAAGCTTCTCCACTGTCTGTTCTAAACAGCCGGTGTCTGGTCGCTCTTTCCTGGGAAAAATCCTCTGCCGCACAGGAAGTGATGCGTTTTTACGTTTCCGGTTTGTTTGGAATAAACAGAAGAAGAAGAACTGGGTAGTTAGCATGAGCAGCGATAGCCGCCACGGCTGAACAGACAGAGAGAAGAGCGCCACCTACAGAAACTCAAAGTGATCCGTGGGAAGCGCAGTGCAGAAACTAGACAGCCAATCTCACCGATTACTCCCCAGCTCCCATGACTGAATGTGTGTAACTGTATAAATGTGAAGCAGGTCGTTGCATGCTCAGCAAACCTCCCCTGGATAAATAAGGATTATGAATTGAACCTAACAATAAACGTATTGTTAAACGTTGAAGATCTGTTTTGGTAAGCCCAGCCCAGAACAAGCAAACACACTCCGCAAAGTCTGCAGGGTATAGAATGCATTTAAATCTAAATCCACAGCATTAATAAACTAATCAAGGTGGGGTTTGGGAAATGTCGTTCTTATATGCAAATTCATTTCTCTGGAATGATGTGTTTGTTCAGCCTCAACCAAACCAGGTGCTGTGACCCGTTCAGTTAAGGTGATTTTAGTGAGTTACATTCAGGATCGCTGAGCCATGTCTTCAGTCCAGATAGCGTGTGCAGTGCAGTTACATTTAATTTAAATTTGATCGTTTTCATGCCAAAAAACATAAACATTCAGTGTTTCCAGTAGAACAACACGGAATGAAACACTTGTCAGGGTGGAAAAGCCTCTGAAGCAGCATTCAGACCATCATGGGACACTAAAACTCTCCACTGAAACCAGACTGAGGGGATTATTTTAGTGTCAGCAGCTCTAAAGCAGAGTGACATCACACCTATTCAATGGTAGAGAAACTCTGGGAGACATTAGTGCCTTTAAATGAATTAATTTACAGAAAATTGAATTAAATGAATAAATAAAATGTGCTTGGAAAATAAAATGTCATGTAAGGTTTTCCAGCCTGTTTTTCTGTAGCTGTGATCTTTGTCTTTTATTTGAGTTATTGGGTTTTTCAAGTCTTTTATAGTCATCCCTCCTTGCCAACATGAACCAGCCAGCAGTGAACAGTGCCTGATTTATGTCTGTTAGAGCATTACAGGAATATAATATTGCTTTAAATCTAATATGTATCTCTATTGCTGGGTGAAAGGAGGCATCACAGTATCTGAAGCACTTTGCTCATGTGCTTTATGCCTACAGGCTAAACTCTTTCTCTGAGACGGTAAATCACTCTGTATCAGTCTCTGCTCGGGTCTTCTTTTCCTCTCAAGCCATAAACACTGTCACTGTCTATAAGTCTCTTTATCTCTCTCTGCCTCTCTCTGTCTCCCTCCCTCCCTCGGTCAAAACATCTAAAAACCTGTTAATATAATAACATCTTCTTATTATAAAAAATAAAAAAAGGTACAATGCAATAATCGTTGGTTAATGTAATATGTTAAAATGAAGCAGAAATTAAAAATGAGTTGGGAAATATTACTTTATCTGGGAATTTATTACATGATCAGGTTTCATTACATTTTTGACTCATTTAAAGGGACATTTTCATACATTTTGGCAAGTTATGACTAGGGTTAGATATCAGGTCCATATTGGCTTTCTACTAAAAAGTGGATATTGGACAGTCATGTCTGACCAGGGAAATACTACTACTACTACTAGCACTACTAGTACTACTACTACTACTACTACTACTACTACTAGTACTACTAGTACTACTACTACTACTACTACTACTACTACTACTACTACTGCTACTACTACTACTACTACTAATAATAATAATAATGATGATAAACTTTATTGGTGACACTTTACAATAAGGGTCACTAAGTTAAGGGTTAGTTAATGCTTAATAAGCATTAACTAACCCTTAATTAACAGTTAACTAATGTGTCTGGTAATCATTTACTAATGGTGTTCATGTTAACTAAGGTATTAATTTATACATTATTTAATAGTCATCTTTATAAACTATTAAATAATGTATAAATGAATACCTTAGTTAACATGAACACCATTAGTAAATTACACATTAGTTAACTGTTAATTAAGGGTTAGTTAATGCTTATTAAGCATTAACTAACCCTTATTAAGCATTGACTAACCCTTAACTTAGTGACCCTTATTGTAAAGTGTTACCACTTTATTTATATAGCACATTTATTATACAAGTGTTTCCCAAGTTAAAAGAAAATGAAAAATAAATAAAATAAAAATAAAAATACATACAAAAGATACAAAGTGCTATAAGAGGCACAGAGCTTGCCAAACATTTCTTCCAAAGTTTAGGCGCTTTGACAGCGAAGGCACGATCAGATCTAGTCTAAATCATTCTAGTGTGGTGTGGAAACCAGCCAACTGCAAAAAAACAAACAGAAATGAAGAGCGGCCACATGATGTGTCTGAATCACTGCTTTTCAGTCCTGTACTATCGAGGCCCAAGAGTCTGCAGGTTTTCACTCCAGATCAGCTGCTGTATGTTTGGGATGAAAACCTGCAGACTCCATGCCATATGATTCACAGCAGGTCTAACTGCTGCTCCAGGAGGATTGTATTCCCTGACAGGAATACAATCTGGGGGAAACACTGAATCCATGTGATTTTTTGAAAAAATGGAGCATGAAAATGGTCAGATTTTGGCATAATAAATATTGCCTACTGGCAGCTTCAATCCAAAAATATCAGTATCAGCCTCCAACAGTCCATATCAGTCAAACTCTAGTTAATACATTACCAGGCAGTTATCACATTATCAGTTGCTGCTTTCCTCTCCCTCTCTCTCTCTCAGTCTCTATCTCTCTCTCTCCCCCTCGGTCTGTTTGACTTGCAGTGACTCCTTAATTGGGGCTCAGCTGACTGGTTTTCCCCTCGGGGACCGGAGCCATGTGGACCATCTGCTTCTGGTCCCAGTATAAACAGGTGTCCTCCTCCCCTCCGCCTGCCTGCACCTTACCAAGCCTCTCAGCTCGGCTCGGCTCGGCTCAGCACAGCACAGCACAACATAGTATAGTATAGTATAGTATAGTATAGTATAGTATAGTATAGTATAGCTGCTGTTTACACAAGATAAAACTGGGTAGCTTCGTTTGACCTAGCCTGCAGTTCTATCTCAAACTACAAGGAAACATATGAAGAGTTTCAGTCCAAAATGAGATATCCGTCATTTTGAAAAAGTGACACCTACAGTGACAAAATGATCACTGGCACGAAAGTAGTTATGAGTTATTTTAGTTCTTTTTTTTGAAGATAGAATCATCTGTAGTTTTGACATATTGACTGCTGAATTTCATGCAAATGTTTTCCAAAACAGATGCATGTGGTGTTTTTACGGGGTTTCATAACCCACACACACTTATCCCACTTTGGTTTATTTCAGTCTAATAATGGTGATCACAAAATTTCACAAAATATTTTTTTCTTTTTTTAGCCTTACAGTCTGATTATCGTAACACATGCATCTATACCCAGAGAACAAAAGATAAATAAAACACATCCTGCTGCAGCTTCCACCAAACCAACAAGATGCTAACAGACCGGCTGAGCAGTGCTGTGAAGAAAAAAGCAGAAGTAATACTTTTGATAGGGGATATGTTTGGCCAAATGTAATAACATAATAAACAAACTTCAAAAATAGATATGCAGCGAGAAGTGAGTCAGTAGTGAAAGTGCAGTGAGAGGAAAGGAGAAAAAAGAAAGAAAGAAAGAAAGAAAGAGTAAAAGCTCAGTGTAACCCATTTACAGTGTTTGAAATCAGTCAAGAGAGTTGCGGAGACAAGAGGAGAAAGAAGGACAGAAAAGGCATGAAAGAGAAGAAAGGCAGGGAGTGAAGAGAAGACAGAAAGAGGGATGGATGAATGTTAATCCTATTGAGGAGCAGAAGGAGAGGCTGTGGCCCGGCAGCAGCTCCTCATTTAGCCCACTGGGCAAACACCTTTCCAGGCTGCGGGGATTACTCCAGCCCCCGGGCTAACAGAGGCCTGCAGGGCGGAAACAAGGAGGCAGAGGTGGATATAACACACACACACACACACACACAAGAGCGCAAGAATGAATGGATGCACGCACACACATATCAACACATATAGATACATGAGGAAAGAAAGAAATAAAGAAAGAACAGTGGGCCCAGAATTGATCCCTGTGGAACACCTGGCCACCAACACACACCACTCACACATGCTGCTACCTACAGAGAGGGAAACCAGACAAACCAAACCAGACCACATGGTGTGTGTGTGTGTGTGTGTGTGTGTGTGTGTGTGTGTCAAGGGGGAGGGGATGAGGTCATAGAGGACTTGGAAAGTACAAAAGGCTGGCCTTAGGCTTAGTGCCCTCTGGGTCACTCAAGGAGGCAAGGAGGCAGCATGCAAACACACACACACACACACACACACACACACACACACACACACACACCACCTGCTGTTTGCGCAGGCCCCTGTTTGGTGTAATGGAGATGGAGTGGCTCAGCAGCCATACAAAGCCAGGGACAGGAGGAAGACACATCGGTGAGATTCACCACATAACTCCGCCACTCCGTCATCCAATAAAAACTCCACAGCAACCGGCAGGCGACCTGGGGATTGTAGGCTTTGTGGTGGGAAGAGTAGATCACTGTCATTATAGGTTTCATTAAACATGACCACCGATCACAGACACGTACTGCCGCCACAGACCGGATATCTCCCTCTCCAAATCTTTAGTGTTTCGCTGCATGAATGTGGAAGGACAATTTTGCAAGAGTTCAAATCCAAATGAACGCAAGTAAGCTGGACAGTGCAGTACAGAAACACTACAGCAGTGAGGCTGAGCAAGGATCTCATGGATTACCTCTTTAAAAACTCAGAACCAGAAAATTCTGTATGTCCACATCCTCATCTTGGGCTTGTCAGCGTCCACAAATGAAGTCTGGTTCATCAGCACTGGAGCAGCAGTGGAAATCATGGTGATGACAGAATATGATCTCAGCTCGCTCATCTCTCAGTCTTTCATATTTGTTTCTTCACTTGTCTAGAGAGAATTGTTCGGGATCACTGGAATAGCATGTGAATATTGTAGACAAAATTGCGTTACATTTTTCCTTTTAGTAAGTCCTAACTCAGGTTAAGGTTGCCGGCAGCACTATTGACTACACAACACAGAATTCCTGCTGGTCCGGGAATTTCTGGATTGTCAATTATGGAATAGGCAGAGACAGTCGGGGAATTTCAGGGAATTTCTTGTTTCAAGCGTTCACTCCATTAGATTTTGGGTTTTCAGCCCATCTGGATTGGAACCCAGACTGAGAAACAACATTAACAAACCAGGAAGGGACTGGATTATGGAAAGTCATGGAAAAGTCATGGAAAAGTCATGGAATTTCACATCAGGGCCGCAGTGGAAACACGGACTGCACTTCATCGCTATAATGCTCTGTGATGCCTGTTTAGTACAAACAGCCAGGCAGACATGAACACATACAGCATATGCACACACACACACACACACACACACACACACACACACACATCGCTCCCTGATTAAGTCATGATAGATCGTCCCCAAATGGCCTGGCCTCCTGAACGGGCGGTGTGTGTGTGTGTGTGTGTGTGTGTCTGTGTGCAGTCATATGTTAGCACATGTCCATGTTTGCATGCAGCCGCTCGTACATCTATGTTGGTGCATGTGCGTGTGTATGTGTGTGTGTGTGTGTGTGTGCAGGGATGTTTCTGTGTGCATGCAGGTGTGTGTGTGTGTGTGTGTGTGTGTGACACTGGGGCGAGTGCCGGGTCAGTGGGGTCAGAGGGGAACAATAGCAGGGAGCAGCTCCCAGCTGCCGGGCCAAACGTCACCCTCCAAACCCCGCCTCCCCTCCACCCCCTTCCCTTTCAATGGGAGCGTGCCGCGGTGCTGCTTTTGCTGACACACACACACACACACACACACACACACACACACACACACGTCCCGCCCAGGGGTCTCCGGTCATGTCTGGGGCTCGCTGCAGCAGGCAGAGGGGGAAAAGGGCACATGGGGACATATGCAGAGCATGCATGGATACAAATGCAAAGCACAGACTCGCTAACATATGCATACACACACACACACATGCACACACACACACACACACACACGCATACACACACACACACACACACACACACATATGAAGCCATATGGAGAAATACCCAAAACGAAGTGAGGTCAGTGCAGGAAATAAAAGTGTTACACACATTCACAAAGTCTCACTTGTTACTGCCTGTTTGATGACATACTGCCAAACTCCCTCCATGCTCCGTCCACAAGAGGAAGCCTTCTGAAAAGTGGAGCTCTTTTTTGAGCCATCAGATGTAGCAAAGAATGAGCTGGCAACTAATTTGGTTAAGAGAGACTCAAGTTTCGGTTGAAACTTGCGTAGCCTTTAACACCAGTGAGTAGGCACAACAAAGCCACTAGTGCAGAACAAGTGTCCAACTTGCTGTTACACCCAAACAGATCATCCCTATCACTTCAATTTAAATTGATTTCTTGACGCTGTAAACATACACTTAGGATTTGGAATCAAGTCTCTATATCTGTTAGTTTCATAATTATGGCTGAAACACAATAATCATTTAATGGCAGAAATCCCAAATCCGGATGATCACCAAAATCTAAACTGATCTGTCCACCAAATCTCATGGAAATCTGTTCATACGTTTTTTGAGAAATACTGCTGACAGACAAACTAACTAACTAACGGACAGAAACAGAACCTCCTCCTGTCAAAAAAAAAAGATTTTAAAAATCGGAGGCGACTCTCCTCTTTTCACAAGAGCCCCTCCTGTTTCTACCTCCTCTAAGCAAAAGCAGAACTCTTTAATTAAGTCTAGAGGTATGTTTTAAAATATACAAAATCTGGCCAAAAATATACAGTATTTGTACATATAGATGACATTCACTCAAAGTATATTTTGAGTGGACAAAATATTGCGGATATACTTGCAGACATACAGTACGTTGTTATCAATGCAGAGGAAGAAAATGTTTTAATGCAATGGAAGAAAATGGATTTCCAGAGCAATATTTCACACTGACATTGCCTCAAAATGTTGCTGTTGCATCCAAAGAGTTTTGAGTTTTCTACCTGCTGACCGGGGAGTGGAGCGTCAAACTACCTCAACTCAGTTTAACAACCTTTTGATTTGGGGAATAGAGTTTACCTGCCATTTTAGGCTGTCACAATCCTTTAAATTGTTAAATATAGTATACATATGAGTAGTGTCAACCTCATGTACGTTATATAAAGACAGAGTCCCTTTAAGGGGAGAAAAACATCAATTCATGCTTTTCTGGGAGTATAATTGATTAGTTTATATTGGTTGCGATGAGGTCACACTTTGCCCTGCTTTCTGTTTATCACTGCTGTCAGCTCAGAGTGTGTGTTGGGAACAGTGTACCTGTGTGTGCATGTTGCTTAAAGTGTGTGTTGAGCTGAGCGAGTGCAGCAGTCATTGCAGGCATGATGACAAGCACCTGTCAGGAGCCAGACTTCAGCAGGTATTTGTTTCTGTTTCAACAGTTCAGAGAGACACTTTGCATATAAGCACAGAGAGAGAGAGAGAGAGAGAGAGAGAGAGAGAGAGAGAGAGAGAGAGAGAGAGCACAAACTGAAGTAGGTTAATGTAATTAAATGATGTGTCATCTATAAACTGCTGTGAGATGACAGTGAAAAGCCTTTAATTGCTTTAAATTATAGTGTACAGTAAGACTCAACTGGTGTAGAAACAACACCCAGAGTCTGGCATGCATTAATATAACGCTTGTTTCTAATAAATAGCCTCATGTTTTGTTTTGTTTTGTTTTACTAAATGTTCCCATATACAAATCACTACAACAATTCTATATTATTCCTATAGGGACTTGCAGTGAGTCTGGTATTAACTAGTGAGTTAATGCACCTTATGTTTTGTTGTTGTGTTTTTTCTACCGGCTATGGTATTCCTATAATAATCCTATAATATTTCTATAGGAATTTGTGTCTGTTGCACTTGCTGAGAGACCACAGTCAGTACGGATCACACATGGAGCACCATCACACTGAGCACGGGGCCCCCAAGGGTGCGTACTCAGCCCCCTGCTCTTCACCCTGCTGACTCAAGTCACAGTACCAACCACGTCATCAGATTTGCTGATGACACAACTGTGGTGAGTCTCATCGGCAACAGTGACGAGACAAACTACAGGAATGAGGTGAACCAACTGGCCACGTGGTGCAAAGATAACAATATTTCCCTAAATGTGGGGAAAACAAAGGAGATTGTTACTGACTTCCGAAGAGCCCACACCCAACACCCCCCCCCCCCGACCGTCAACAGTACTGCTGTGGAGCGGCTGAGCAGCACCAAATTTCCGGGTGTGCACATCACCGAGGACCTCTCCTGGACTAGTAACACTGCATCTCTGGCCAAGAAAGCCCAGCAGCGCCTTTACTCCCCCCCCCCCCCCCCCCCCCCCACACACACACACACACACACACGTCAAACAGCACCAGCCACTTCATACAAAATACCACAAAAACTGCTGCTACTACTCATCCTGTGGAGGACTTATTATTACTTGCACATCCTTTTATGACTACTTGCACTACTCTGTTATTATTGCAGTTTTTGTTCTTGATCTGTGCCTTGTTATTGTCCCCCCCTGACCCCAGCTTAACTTATAATTATTTAAATTCTTAGTACTTTTTTAGTATTTTTTATCCTAGTATTTTTATACCCTTGTTGTTTTGTTTTGTACTTGTATTTGCCTGCACCGTGGTCTGTGAGGAACCATTCCGATCCTCTGTATGTCCTGTACATATGGCAGAATTGACAATAAAGTTGACTTTGACTTTGATATCCCTACAATAATTATATATTATTCCTATAGGGACTTACAGTGAGTCTGTGGTATTAACTAGTGAGTTAATGGTGATCTTACTTTAGTTTATGGTGAACTGATGTTTTTTTTTATACCTCCTAAGGTATCACTGTAATATTACTATAGGAATGTATAGTGTGTCTACAACAGTCAATAATAAGTAGCGACCTATAATGGTAGCTATTTTGTTTAATCTATAATATTCCTATAACATTCCTACAGGAATTTACAGTGCACCTATTGGACTCAATAGTCAGTTTATGGTGAACTTATAGTACTTTCTGATATGTTTTTTTAATCTCCTATGGTATCCCTGTAATATTACTATAATATTACTATAGGAATATAGTGTGTCAATAGTGAGTAGCGACCTATAATGCTATTTTTTCTATATATCACTAGCTATTCCTATAACATTCCTATAGGAATATAAAGTGTGCCTATGGGACTCAGTGGTGAATTTACAGTGATCTTATTGTACTTTATGGTGTTTCTGTCTCCTTTGGCATCACTATAATATTCCTAGAGGAACGTAAAGTTTTGCTGTAACATTTTAGGCTGTCGTATCCTTTTAAAATATATTATAGGGTTGCTATAGTTCTTTTACGTCAGAAATGACTTGTATATGTAAGGGACAGGGAGAAAGAGGAGAGGAATCACAGGCTGTCACTCACTTTTACTCTGCATCCATCCCGGTCCGTCCTGACTCACTTTAATCCTCCATGACAGTCTGACCGAGTCTGACCGAGTCTGACCGAGGAGCCGCGCGGAAAGTCACAATCCAGTCAGTGTCGGCTTTCCTCCAGACAACACACTGCAGAGAGAAGACATATAGAGCTTACTGGATGTGACTGAGTGTGTGTGTGTGTGTGTGTAGGTGTGTGTGTGTGTGTGTGTGTGTGTGTGTAGCAGGACTGCTTCACCGTGTACCTGTCTGTCTGTCTCCACCCAGAGGCTGAGATTGAGACTTCACATATCTGTCAACCATGTCCATGCAAATAGTCACTCTATACGCGTAAACACACACACACACACACACACACACACACACACACACACACACAGTTTCTCTCTCTCTCTCTCTCTTTCTGTCTCGGTGTGTGGGTGTGTGTGTGTGTGCGTGCGTGCGTGCGTGTGTGTGTGTCTCTCTCTCTCACTCACTCTCTGTGTGTCTCTCTCTCTGTCTCGGTGTGTGTGTGTATGTGTGTCTCTCTCTCTCTCACTCACTCTCTGTTTGTCTTTCTGTCTCGGTGTGTGTGTGTGTGTGTGTGTGTGTGTGTGTGTGTCTCTCATGTCTCCTCACACAGGTGTAAGTATGAAGCAGGCTGACAGGCTATTACAGCTACATTTTCAGTTAGATACTTTTTTCCCTTCACTAGAGTAGAATTTAACAGCGGTCATTTCATCAGTAAGATTTCATCCAGCTGTGTGAACAAACATAATGTCCTCAGGTGTTTGGACTCGATGTGAGACAGAGTAAATGTAATGGGAGCAGATGGCTGTTTATTCTCCTGTCAGATGTAGTACAACATGCAACCAGCAGACACACACACACACACACACACACACACACACACACGTTCATTTTTGAACTGTCAACATCTGACATTAGCAGCCACTGGCATCAGGGATGGTTTCGCTGACTTCATGCAAAATGACATCTGAGAAAAAAAAATCCAAAGAGCAGAAAAAGGAATATTATCTTGGTAACGCTGTTTTGTTAGCAGTGTGATTTTCAGAGCTAAACGAAGCAGAATGAAAGTGACACAACAGCATTGCTAATGATACACAGCATATGAAAAACACAATATATCCATTTTGGAAAGAACTGTTTATTATATCATTTACATACAAACATTCTCTAATGAGTTTAACTTGCCAGCAATTATATTCCAGGAGTTGGTTTTACAGAATCCAGTCTGTGATGGAGACTCATAGACAGATCACACAAATCAAACAATATGATATATATACGCACATTAAAAATCTCTCTCCAGCTGACCGGCAGCCTCAGACAGCAGCCGGGCTTCTTGGTTGAAAGACAGCATGAACTTGGCATTTACTTCATTAAGCTGTGACATTCGCCTCCATCCAGTGTAAATACATAAATTCACAGTTGATATTTCCAAAGCTTTACACAGGTGCTGCATTAACGCTGCCGGAAAGACTGAACTGATGAACTGACATCAAGATGTTGACATTAAACGATGCGGTGGAGGCAGGACTGGTTTTTAATATTAAGTTAAATTAATATTAAATTCAGTTTGCATCCAAATGTAAACCTGGTAAATGTCATATTTCTGCTGCATGTGATCAAGCAGAAGGAGCACAACTCTTTTTTCAGTTCAAAACTAGGAAAAAAAATGTTTATAATATAATAACAAGTTAATATTTGTCAAAATTGTGATCTGAGGTGGTCTGAGGTCTGATGACAGCCACAAGACCTGAATGTTGTGATTTTATGATAACAAGAAGAACATTTCTCATGGCAAGAATCGGACATGTTGGAGCTTTTCAAAAACGTTTCATACATTCTGATGCCTTCAAATCAATATTGATTCCAAAAATTGGTAAAGTAGATATTCATAAATGTGTATGTTTATAAAGCAATCTTACATAAGCTACCTAATTACCTGACTATCCCATGGAATGAGTTCCAACAGTCTTTCAAACTGGATGCCTTAATCTCATTGGGCAAATTCAAAAATGTGATAAAGGAATTTGAAGTCGAGGTCTGTGTATGTTTTAAATAATGTTGCCATAACGCTATCAGTTGAATGTATAAAATGTATTGATGTATGATGATTTTATATTGTTTATAATATTGTATATTGTTTATGATTATGTTTTTATGATTGTGTGATTATGCTTGTAACCAGGGCACCATCGCAAATGAGACCTCGGTCTCAATGGGTTTCCCCTGTTTAAATAAAGGTAAATAATAAAATAATAATAACAATAATAATAATAATAACAACAAAAACAACAACACCAGCAGCAGCAATAATAATAATAATAATAATAATAATAACAACAATAGTGAGGAAACAGAGATATCAGCTTTACTGCCATCAGTGAACACTAACCTGAGCAGACTTTCCAATAATACTTATTGGACTCAGCTACTGGGATTGATTGATCTTGTCTGGCACACTGGACATCTGCACACTGGTGCAAACGGCTGAGATGAACAGAACATGAACAGAGCATGAGATGAACTTCATGAAACCAAAGCTCTGCTCTGCGCTCAGTCTGGACTGACGCAGCAGACGGACGTTTACCTGGCCGTGTGATTTATCCTCTCTAATCAGACAACAGAGGGTGTGAGGGGGGAGGCGTGTCCTGACCTTCACTTCAAAGCTTTCAAATGTTTGCATCTGTCACGCGAGCAGGCCCAAAGCACAATGTGACATGCGAGATAAATCCAGGGAGGATTTCAAACGATAGCAGACTGAGGCGTGTTCTTGGCGGGCGTGGCCGGCATCATGTAGCGCACTCTCTTCCAGAAGCGCGAGTTCTTCGTGGCGGCGCCCCGCGAGTCCTCCCGCCACCTGAGGGGGGCGCTCTTGCGGACCAGGTGCTGTAAGCCGGCGGGGAGGTGTGTGTAGCCCTGCGGCCCCATGACTCCCAGCTGGACCAGGATCACGCTCATTTCCGTCTGGACCAGCGCCTCGTGGAGCCCCACCTGGAAATTAAGAAGACCCCTTTCATCGAGCTGATTGAAGTTTTAGTATTATTATATTTTTCAGAGGCAGAAATAATCTGATTGGTTGAGTTAAACCTCAGTGGGCGGAGCCAAAGAATCACTGTTTTTTCTGGCTAAGTAACATTAGACTGAAGCTCAGTGAAAAAGACAAGAGGTAAGAGAGGAGGAAGCTAATATTATGAAAGTTTGTCTTCTTTTAGCACTTCCCTGCTTCACATTCATAATTACAGACATTTACACCTAGAAACTATAACAATGTCTCGGCCTTCTTGCCTTGAGGTTAGTTCATACCTCAGAGCAAACAGGTATTCTGGTAGAGTGACGCAATTTATCAGAAAAACGGGAGGTTTCAGAGGTTAGCATGATATATTTAGGCTAAGGGGATTCCTGTGCAGGTTTCACACACTACAAACCCGTCCCAGCTGCATCCGATCTTGGTGAGTAGTTTCTATTCTGGTTTTCATGAAAATAGCCTGAAAACATACATTTAACTTGCATTGAACACGTTGGTGAACAG
Source organism: Centroberyx gerrardi (assembly GCF_048128805.1). Lineage (NCBI taxonomy): Eukaryota > Metazoa > Chordata > Actinopteri > Beryciformes > Berycidae > Centroberyx > Centroberyx gerrardi. The sequence goes on along the minus strand of NC_136006.1, from coordinate 3,826,424 downwards.
ATTAATCAACAGATCCCACTTTAAAGACAATAAAGCATCCTGGGTCCATCCTCATTTTGCAGGTTTACGCTAAAATTAGTATTTAAAAATAAAAGTGGATCCGGTCTCCCAAACAGGAATTATCTCTCCAGAATGGTATCCCTCCGCTATGATCTCTTCTATCAATAAAAATGCTATTTAGCAAAATTCTTGGACCAACAGTCAGCTGAAAATCACAGCAGCAGGATCTGTTGTTGAATCTGTTCATGAACGTGTTAAATATCAGTTTTCATTCAAATGAATGAGAAGTAAAAATTCAAACTCTACAAACTCGTCCAGCTGCATCTGATCTCGGTGAGTAGATTATATTCTGGTTTTCATGGCGGTCAAGAGCCGAATAACTCCCATGTTAAAACTAAGTGGAATATTGCTTTAAATATTGTATTGATTTTTTTTTCTACATCTGCAAAACCCCACCTGCCAATCATACCCCCCGACCAGTGGGGTTTGGGGGGAGGCGTGCTGCTGGTCCGTGACCTCTGACCCCGACCCGGACCCCGGGGTGAGGATGACCATCAGCCTCCTGCTCAGCTTCACGCGGGTCTCCACCAGCTCCAGACGGTCTGTGGGGGGGGGGGGGGCAGAGGGAGAGGTTCACGCTTAACAAAAAGTGTTGTACTTAGTGCCAGAAAACGGTTCTTTAGGGCTTGTACCATAGCAAAACCCTTTATGGTGCTGTGAAGAACCCTTTTAGAAAGGTTCACCAAGCATCATGCTCAAATGGCTCTACATAGACTCTTTATGGAGCTGTAAAGAAGCATTTAAGAACATATCGTCTCAAATCATCAGTATTAAAAGGTCTTTTTCAGAACCACACTGGGTTCTTTACTCTGATCTGCTTGTTTCTTTATTTTAACAAATCCAAGAGTTGTTTGAGTCATTTTAGTCTCCTATAGAAACCAATATCCTAACCAAAAAACACTCGAAGACCCTTCCTGTATCAGTGTGCAGTGATTAAAAAAAAGAGAGAAGAAGATAATGAATAAAAAAGAGGGGCAAGGATAGAGGGAGTGGGAGTAGGGAGGGAAGGAAAAGGAAAGAGGACAGGGAATTATAAAAATACATATATATAGCCAATTACTATATCTTTATTATTTATTTATGTGTCATCATGTCTTAAAAATTGTTCTTTTAAGAAGGGATTAAACAGTTACAAGTTACATACAGTTTCCTGCATTAGTACCACAGACAATTCTTTGATGAATGAAATTCAGCTATAAATTAATATAAAGTAAAACCAAACTGTAGTTTCCCCAAAACGACAACAACACCATTCCAAGTTGTTGTTTCTGTTATTTTGTTTTGCCATAGATTAGCATCTTTTGACATGTAGTCCAGAATCCCTATGGAAAATATGAATAGGATTTTAGATTTTTTTTTTTGTGAATTTTGATCTTTTAGATCTTTTAATATTCATCTATGCTAACAAAATGCTGATCACTGGTGAAAGTGAACTACAAGAGCACTGGTGCTTTGCTTTGCTTTGCTATAGTTGCTTTGTTCTTGTTAGTTGTTCTATTCCAGTTGTGTTTTCCAATTGTTGCTAGCTACAAGCTAACGACAAAATAATTAGCATTTTGCTAGCAACAATCTATATAAAAAGTAATTGATGGTGGAAAATTCATAAAGGTTATGTTAGTTGATGTATTTTATTTCATGGAAGAACACAGTTGGCGAGCTCTTTGTATTTTGTCGTTTTTTGTAAGTCCCATTCATATTTTCCAGAGATTTTGGATTACACACCAAATGGCAGAAATGCAAATCTTACAGCCTACAGAATGATGTCATGATGACTTCGCCTCTCCACGGAGCAAAAGTGCAGCAGCAGGTCAGCAGGCATGCAGTGAACAGTGGGCCCTTCTGCATGTCTGCGTACGGGTGCCCGTGTGTCCAAAAAGGCTCAGTGCCAAAGACTAAAAGCTCTGACCTTCCCCGGGTATGTCGTCCCTGCCGTGGATGAAGAGCCGGTAGCCGCACTTCTGCTCCAGAACGGAGGGCAGGACGTTGGTGACGAACTGACAGAGCGTCTCCTCCAAGGCCTTGTCCCCCTTCTGCGTCTGGTAGACCACGTAGGCGTCGTACACCTTCCCATCTGCAGAACAGAGGAGGAAGAGGAGGAGGAGGAGGAGGAGGAGGAGGAGGTGCGTTACCAAGCTGTTTTCATTTACAGTGTTACAGTCGAGTGGAAGAAGCTTTTCATCAAGAAATCATCCTCAGTCAAGGCGGTCAGTCATTGTATTCATCAGAAATGCATTCAATGGCTACTTACAGCTTTTGGCATTAGCCCATAAAATATTCTATAACTAGCTTATTATTGCTGATTAAAGTTGTTTTTTTGTTTTGTTTTTTATTTAGCATTCTCCTTGAGGTTAAAGAAGCGTATAACCAGAAGGTTGCCGGTTCCAATCCCTACACTAGCTGGGGGAAAAAATATATAATATATCCACTATTTTTAAAATGTGACTCCTGGTCTGACAGAATGGCTGCTGACATGCAAGTGAAACAAACTGTGAGTTAACATTAAACTTATGAGACACCTTTAGACTTTTGCTTACAGTATGGTTATGTTTTTGAGGACAGAATCACCAGTGTTTTTAAAAAATATTGATTGATGAAGTTTTGGTAGCCATTCTGGAATGAAACCCTTCAATTGTAGTTGCTTTAAGTATTTCTATAAAATACATTAACTGTAGTTTAGGTCAGCAATGTTGCATTTGATTTGGACTAAACAACACAAACTCTCCCATCTAACTCTGACTGTCCCATGCTGCTGTGTGCAGCTGCAGGAGCTGTGGCTGCAGACTGAGCGCCCCCAGGTGGCTGCAGAAAGAATCACATGCTGTAAGACATGGGGAGAACTGCTTCAAGTAAAGACAGAAATCCTTCCTTTGTAACACAACGTCACTGACTCAGGGTCAGGTGTCAGCCAGGTTACATACATTCACGATTTGCTCATTATCGTTCTCTCTGAGGACGGCTGTCTAGAACAGGCTCTCAACCTTTTCAGCTTGTGGCCCCTTAAAATGAAGCGATGCCTACTGATTTTCCCTTTTTAGCTTGTTTCATTTGATTTATTATCAAAGGCCAAGAGGCTGAAAACCATTCAATATGTCACAAGAAAAATCTGACAAAATAGACATGATAATAAATTAGTATAGTAGAAATGTTTTTGTTTTCCATATCCCATAAATCATCTTGCGACCCCCCAAAATTAGCTTGTGACTCCCTGGGGGGTTCCGACTCCCAGGTTGAGAACCATTGGTCCAGATCAGAGTGAGGTGTGCAAACTGGAATCACAACAGCAAGAAGTAAGTGTAAAAACACACAGTGAAAAAGTCTTTTTATGCAAAGTGGAAAGAACAGGCCGCTGGATATGTGTCACATTCCCTATATGGATATAAGTCCAAATTCTCTGATTCCATCTTCTTAAATGTGAATATTTTCTGGTTTCTTTACTCCTCTATGACAGTAAACTGAATATCTTTTGGGTTGTGGACAAAACGAGACATTTGAGGACGTCATCTTGGGCTTTGGGAAACACTGATCGACATTTTTCACCATTTTATAGGCATTTTATAGACCAAACAATGAAAATAATCGTTAGTTGCAGCCCTAAATAGGTGCTATTAGAGACTTTTTGCTGGTAAAAAAATAAATAACTATTCCAAAAGTTTCCAAACTGATCTCTGATGAAGAGCATATGCATGTTTTGAATGTTACATCATTAAAGTCGTTTTAATTACTTTTGTACCAGCAGGCGGAGTAAAGTGCCTTAAGGTTTTTCCCCCCCTCAATTGCAGATCTATTATTTTACATTTTTGTATAGTGATTTTTTTATTTTTTTTTTAACCAGCAAGAAATCTCCAGTAGGACTACTTTTTGTTAATTAAGTATATTCTGTTTATTCATGGAAACAGGAAACTCAATCATGGGGAGGGGGAATTATAATATATAGCTTAAATTAAGATTAAAAGATCAAAATTCACAAAGGTGATGCTGGTGGATGTATTAACCCCTGGAACAAAATTTGTGTTATTTTTCGAAAAGCCCATTCATATATACACACATGGATTCAGTTTGTTTTTCATACTGAAAGACAAGAATGGATGAAGGAGGAAAACGAGCGCTGATATCTGCAACTCTGCTGACTGTGCAGAAACACAGAGGCTGCCGGTATTTTCCTTTAACCTCTACTTTCTGTTCTCTTCCTTACCTTCGTGGCGGCTGCTGAGAGTGAAGTAGCGTCTGAAGAGGAGAGCGAGGTCGATGGCGAAGTACTTGACCGCGGCGGCCGCCAACACAGAGAGCAGAACCACGCTCACCGCTCCAATGACGAGCGGAGTGATGGACTCTGGAGAAAGGATGAATGAAGAGGCGTAAGTGCAGGGCTCCAGACTAACTTTTCCACTGGTAGCACTGCGCTGTGCTGGTGCTACCAACTTTCTCAGTTGGTCGCACCAGCACATGATTTGGTCGCACCCTTTTTTTTGTTTTTTTCTTCGTAAATCTTCGTATTTCTCATACGCTACCGTGCCCCCGGGAACCTCCGGGAAGCGTCCAAACCTCCGTGCTCCTGTGTCTCTCTCCGCCGACAGAACAGAGGGCTGTCAGGTGGACACAGCTCGCGCATGTGCATGGAAATAAACGGTGATATGATATAAATGTATAGATTGTGTGTGTTTGTTTTGTCTTACCGCGGTCCCTCTGTCCCAAATGCATCAAGCCAGCCGGTAAAAACTCCGTAATAAGGCTGCGTTCACACATAACATTTTTTCCCCAACTGCCAGCGCCCTTTTCTCATTACAGTTTTTTCTGATTGCTTAGGCACTATCTTTGAAACTATAGGCTATTTTTGCAAAACTCTACACACTAACCACAAAACCTTACACCAAACCAGCAAAACATTACACATCTCTTGCAAAAGTAAACAATTCTTGCAAAACTCTTCAAACTCTTTTAAAACATTGTGTTTTTGCGTCAATACAGTACACACAAACCATCATTTGAATAAGCACACGAAGCACCAACTACGCACTGATAGTCTAAATGAAAAACAAAATGTATTTTAACCCCTGGAACAAAATTTTTGTTATTTTTCGAAAAGCCCATTCATATATACACACATGGATTCTCTCGCTCTGTGGAAATTTGTTTTTCATACTGAAAGACAAGAATGGATGAAGGAGGAAAACGAGCGCTGATATCTGCAACTCTGCTGACTGTGCAGAAACACAGAGGCTGCCGGTATTTTCCTTTAACCTCTAATTTCTGTTCTCTTCCTTACCTTCGTGGCGGCTGTATAGTTTAGTATAGTGCAATACTGTAAGGTTTTGTCATACATGTAGTAAACACACATACAAAGAAGGGGAAAAAGTTTTTTTTTTTTTCTTACAGTAAGAAAAAAAACAAATTTTTTTTTCCCCTTATTTGTATTGATAGTGTGTTATGTTCGGAATACACATCCATACTTTACACATTTGGATACCTGTGTGTATGTGTGTTTACGTTACTACATGTATGACAAAACTTTACAGTATTGCAAACTGCTATGCCCTGAACACAGAAAAAGCAAAAGCCACAAGTGTTTTTCATTTAGACTATCAGTGCGTAGTTGGTGCTTCGTGTGCTTATTCAAATGATGGTTTGTGTGTACTGTATTGACGCAAAAACACAATGTTTGAAGAGTTTTGCAAGAATTGTTTACTTTTGCAAGAGATGTATAATGTTTTGTTGGTTTGGTGTAAGGTTTTGTGGTTAGTGTGTAGAGTTTTGCAAAAATAGCCTATAGTTTCAAAGATAGTGCCTAAGCAATCAGAAAAAACTGTAAAAGCAACGGGAAGCGGCCGCAAGGCGCACAAAAGGCGGTCACACATTGGTGCGGTCGCACCAATTGTGACCACAGAGACGCTGGCCGTTTCCCATAGCAACAACAAATATGGAGAAAGTGAAAGTGCCGGTGGAGAAATTGGACATTGTAATAAGTGAATTTCCGTTACAGCAACAGCGATCTTAAAGGCAGTATGGATTATACTGGACATGTATTGGAAAAATCTGGTAAGCCTTTGCTTGTTGCACAACACTGTTTTTAGATTAGATTAGATTCAACTTTATTGTCATTGCACAGAGTACAAGTACTAATACAACGAAATGCAGTTTAGCATCTAACCAGAAGTACAAAAGAAGCAGTAAAAGTGCAGTGTAATGTATGTACATATATATATATAAATAAAATAAGCTATAAGGGTAGTATGAATGTGTTAAGGTATATACAGTATGAACAGTATTAACAGCATCAACAGTATGAACAGTGGATAAGAGTATGCAAGATATATGAATATGCAAGATGTATATAATAATATATATAGCATATTCAGTATGGTGTATATACAGTATGAACGGTATTAACAGAATGAACAGAGTGGTATGAATATGCTAAGTATATAAATAGAATAAATTGAAAGGGGTAGTATGAGTGCTAAGATAAATAACAGATAAATAACAGTATAAACAGTATAAACAGTATGAACAGTGGATATGAAATGCAAGATATATACAGTATATAGTATATAGTATAAACAGTAAGGTGTATAGTATATACAGAATGAACATGTGTATAGTAAGTATGTATAGTCACTGGAGGAAGGTGTCTGGGTGTTGTTGTGTGTGTGGATGGGTACCGGTGGGGTGGGGGGATGGGGAGGTATCCGGTGGGACGGGGGGATGGGGAGGTATCCGGTGGGACGGGGGCATGGGGGGGTACCGGTGGGATGGGGGGATGGGGAGGTATCCGGGGATGGGGGCTGTCACCGTGGTGCAGAGTTCAGTAAGGTGACAGCTGAGGGGAAGAAGCTGTTCCTGAGCCTGCCGGTCCTGGAAAGGAGATTCCTGTAGCGCCTCCCGGAGGGGAGGAGGGCAAACAGTCTGCGGCCGGGGCGTGAGGTGTCCCTGACGACGCCGCGCGCCCTCCGCAGGCTCCGCTCGAGGTGGACAGTCTCGACGGCAGGGAGGTGGAGTACCGGTGATGCGTTGGGCAGTTTTTACCACCCTCTGCAGTGCTTTCCGGTCTGAGACAGAGCAGCTGCCATACCAAACTGTGATGCAGTTGGTAAGGACGCTCTCGATGGTGCAGCTGTAGAAGTTCACCAGGATCTGAGGAGACGTGTGGATTTTCTTCAGTCTCCTCAGGAAGAAGAGACGCTGGTGTGCCTTCTTGACCAGGGTTGAGGTGTTGAGGGTCCAAGAGAGGTCCTCGGAGATGTGGACACCCAGAAACTTAAAGCTGGTGCCACGCTCAACCTCCGTACCATTGATATAGATGGGGGTGTGTGTGCAGCGTTTTGTCTGTTAGAAGTGCTAACCAGCTGGTTAGTGAGCTAGCAGCTGCTCAGCTAACGTCAGGTGACGTTGCCGTGATCCGCTTTTTATTTCTCCTCACAAAAAGCGCTCCAGGCAGCACTTTTTCCACATCAAAAAACGCTATGTGTGAACGCAGCCTAATAGTCCATACATCCATACTGATCTCCGTTCCAGTGCATCCCCCCCCCCCCCCGCCCCCTCCCCCCCGTGCACTGATGATGAGAGTGCAGGTAGGGAGAGACCGACTGAGCCAGTGAAGAAGAAAAAGTACTACTTTCAACCACAATGGCTAACGCAGTACCCGTGCCGGAGGGGCACCAAAACAGCCTAATGATCATCATGCACTCGCACGAATGCGACCACATGAAATTTTTACTCGCACACTCTCACAGTCTGGAGCCCTGGAGTGTGTTTAAGTTTGGGTGCATGTGCTCAAATATGTGTTAGTGAGCGCGTTCGCATCTTAACGTATTCACTGTGTGTACGTGTGTGTGTGTGTGTGTGTGTGTGTTTTAAAGGTCCCATATCATGTA